>NC_057798.1:222001728-222301728 GCF_018294505.1 Triticum aestivum | reverse complement strand
CCAGATCTAGGTGACATGTGAAGGTTCTGGTGATCCCGTCTGTACTCCAGCATGTGGTGTAGGACATAGAATCCATCATTAAGAGAATCGTTCGGTTGCTGGATGCAGCAGAAGTCGGTCTTAGGCTGAAGGCGACCCTGCCGCCCCTTCTCTTCTTGTCCCTAACCTCTCCACCCCTTGCTTGGTAGTAAAACATAGCACTATCGAGAACATCTTTGATGTGGGTGTAATCCTTTTTGTGAATGTTCTTCGACGAGTCCAAGTAAAGAGCGTGGGAGAATCGGGGGTAGAGGATGATGAGGACGGCGCGCCCGCCGCTGCGCAAAATAAGTACACCTCAAATTAATTAGCCTCCACCATGCAAATGAATTATTGAAATCGAAGGAAGGATAGCAGCGCGGATGACTTACACGGGATGATAAGGCACGAGAATCGCCTCCTTGTCCTTATTGGCGAGCATGAAACTGACGATGTAATCCCTCGCGTATTCACGCTGCTCTGCACAGACTCCCAAGAAGCCCTCGTGCATGTAGTACGGGTCAGCGACACAGATATGACGTATCTGCTCAACCCCAATGATGTAGTTCATGTGCAAGGCATAAAGGCAGACAAACGTAAAATCCAGCTTCTTCACGTGAAACATGTCGAATATGTAACCGAATCGGAGGAAGAACTTATCCGCGGGGAAGCTGTCGACGTACGACATTTGCCGCGGAACGTTAACCACGTAGAGTGGGTATCCTGGATCTTTCGAGGCAATGAGGCCTTTCTCTACCCGCAGCACATAGTCATGAAGTCTCCTTAGATCGCCGAATCTGGCCCGTAGCGCTGTTTCAGGTAGGATTGGTTGACCGGGGATATGCCATTTATCCGCATCGGGGATATCTACACGGTCCTGAAGCCGAGGCTGCTGAGGCGGCTGGATCATAGAATCAACTTTTTTGCCTTTCCTCGCTCTCTTCCTAGACTTCTTTACTACCGGAAGGTCGTCAATAATACGTTGAGACGGTAATTCAGGCACCAACTCATGACGCTCAAACCCTGAGGAGGCGCCAGTATAGACATACTGTTCAGCGCCATCGTCATCCTCATCCTCATCCATGGCGACGTCATCAGCGACTAATGGAGCCACCTGCTTACCCCGTCCGCTATCACCCAACCCGACACCCGACGCTAATTGGGTAGGTGGGGTGTTGATGTTCATACCTTGCTGAGGCTGCGTGCTTGTGGTGGGTGTGCTCCCGGCCGCCTCCAGACGAAGAAGACTCTTTGGACACAACAGGACCCAGCCATTGCAACAATCACCAAGCCGCCGCGGGGTCTCGTCGTCATCCCCCACTAGTACTAGAGGAGGCAAATTCTCGTGGCCCGGTTTGACACTGGCCACGGAAACCTTGAAGACTTCGGGGGGATCGGCCGGCTGTGGAACAATGGTTCCTTCAGCTCCATTATCATTGCCTTCCCCACGTCCACCATCTGTTCGCCGATGGTGTACAATATGGTGCACGGGGTTTCGTCGGCCTGCAAAGAAAAGTCTGCGACGTGAGACATCCGAAAGGCACCGAAAACGGGAGATTATACATTTATATTGAAGGGGGCCGGTGTGACAGATACCGTGAGGGCATCGAGCTCAGCCAAAGAGGAGGCACCACTGAGCACGTCCGGTGCGGGAGCGTGTGCGGGAGCCGGTGCGGGAGCCGATGCGGGAGCAGGTACGGGAGCCGATGCGGGAGCAGGTGCTCCCAAGAAGTCAGCAAGGGGAAAGTCCTCTGCATTTTTTTCTGGATTTTGCCTTGTCCAAGTGAAAACGCCCGTCACCAAGGAAGTAGATATATCTGCAATCGCCTGTTTTGCGGCAGCTACCACTGTTGCGACTGTCTGAGATGATTTCTTCTCAACTGCAATCTCAACCTTCTTGTCGATGTTTTCTTCAGTTAACCTCCGTCTTTCCTTTCTCTCCTCCGTGGTCTCACGGTCGTACTTCTTCCACGTGGCGCCGTCTCCGACACCGTGCACGCGTCCATACGACGGTCGAGTATCCACCGGTTGTTGTTTCAATATGTTCAACGCCCGGTTGAATGGAGTGTCCCACTTGGGCATCGCCAATGCCTCAGACGGCGAGTCGCTTTCGGCCGCAATCCGGTGCTGCTCTCTCTGCAAAAGGCACAAGGATTGTTTACAAATATGACTAATGTGTGCAGTCGAATTGATCAGAAACTAAAATTACCAGCGGTCTCATGAACTCCGTAATGACCGGTGTTGTCTCGTAAACCTTCTTCACTGGGTCCCAATGATGCCGGGTCCTCAGGACGTCACGCTCCTGCGGGACGGTGAAATCCGCCAAGGGGTCTGGGATGCCCAGACTCGCAGCTTCCGCGTCCTCCTTGGCCCATTTGGACCTCTTTCCGCCGTAACCACGGCTTCCGAGGTGGTGGCTCCCAACGTTCCTCTTTTGAAGCCCCTTCATGTACTTAGACTTTTTTTGGCAGCTTCGGCCTCGCAAGCCTCCTTGAATATTTGAAACTGCTCTTCCGTGATTGTCGGATTATCCTTTACAATCTTGGAGTAGGGTTCCCCGTTGTTGATCTTTTCTTTCACTCGATTTTTCCAGGCGGCCAACGCGTCGCTAAACTTGGTCATGGCGTGTTTGTTTATCTTCTTCATTGTCGGGTCCTCGTCTGGATCTTCAAAATCCTTCTCATTCCGGCCCGGGAACAAGAATATCTGGTGAAACTTCTTTAGGAGGGAGCTCCTCATATTTTCTATCTTCTTTAGTTTCTCATCGTTGATGGTGGCGGTTGTCCGTACGATGCAGCCTATTTGATTGCCGTAGCACGCGCGCGCTTCCTCGGGCGCCTTTGGCTCAAAATTGCCGTCGTCCACCTCTGTGACCACCAGTCTAGTAGTCCTGAGTTTGTTAGGAACCCGTTGCCTCTTTGCTTTCGGTTCTACACCGGCTCCGCTCCCCGAGGCAGCACCGGTCTCAGCGCCGGTCTCGATGCCGGTCTGAATCTCAGCGCCGGTCTCAGTCTCAGCACCGGTCTGCGTGTCGGTCTCAGTCCCCGATGCCACCGGTGGGCCCAGCAACAACATCGGTTGATCGTCTGTAAGGCTAAAAAATTCATCTGCCGCCCGGTAGACGTCGTTGCAATCACCAGAACCCTGTCCTTCATCGTTGCTAGCCATGTTTCCTATGATTAAATCTAGTCAATTAATTCTAGACCTAATAAAATGAATGATGACATAAAAAAGGACTATTGTTTTGCAGGAATGTTGACTCCTTCCTGGTGCGGCAAATCCCGGGCACTCGATATGTCCTAGTTTGTAGCACAAGTCATGCCGAAATTCACGGAAAATTTCGGCATGACCTTTGCTAAAAAGTGGACAAATCGAGAACCTGAAATTTGCTGGAACAGAAATGAATCAACATTCCGGCAAAACATAGGTCACTCAGCATCATTCCCTAGAAACAACAAAGCCACTTGGGCACAGTCAAACAACTTCAATGAAAATATATAACATGGCCACTTAAATTTTTGCACTAATTAACCTAGTTAACACAGCTAGTTCTCTGTCAAAGACCAAAATAAATTTTTGCACTAATTAACCTAGATAATTAACCTAATTAAACTAGTTAACCTGACTAGTTCTCTGTCAAAGCCCTAACTAAATTTTTGCACTAACCTAGATAATTAACCTAATTAAACTAGCTAACCTAACTACTTCTCTGTCAAATCCCTAACTAAATTTTTGCCCTAACCTAGATAATTAACCTAATTAAACTAGCTAACCTATGCGTTAGAGAGAGAGGAGGGGGTGGGGGCTTACAGAGGATGGCTCCGGTGGTGGCGACAGAGGCAGTGGTGGCGAGGGAGGCAGGGGCGTCTCCCGTGACGGCGAGGGAGGCAGTTGTGGCGAGGAAGGATCCAGTGGCGTCGACGGCGGATCCGGTGGCGTTGACGAGGCCGCGCGGCTCCGTGGCATTGGGGGCGGCTCCGGTGGCGTCGACGGCGCACGGCTCTAGTGGCGTCGACGTCGGGAGGAGATGGCGGCGAAGTGGGGCGACGGCGAATCGGGGAGACGGCGGCGCGCGGGGTGGGTTGAGGGATTTGGGGGAGAAGTGGTGGCCGGGGGGAAACGGTTTTTTGGTTAAGTCAAACTTAGCGGTAGCGCGTTTGGTAAAACGCGCTATAGCTAAGATAGCTATAGCGGTTTTAGCAAAATGCACTGCTGCTATAGCTATGTAATTTTCTTCCATTTTTAATTTCCTTTTCTGTTTCTATAGAGGGGGTCTAGGACACGCGCTGCAGCTACGTTAGCTATAGCGCCTCTTACAAACACACGCTTCTGCTATGCCTTCCTCCGTTTTTTCGCTTTTTCATTTATTTTGCTTTACATTTAATTTTTTCCTTTCTCCTTTTTCTATTTCTTTCATTTTCATTTACTTTTCTATTTGTTTTTCATCTTATTTTATTTCCGTTAGTAGTAGCGCTCTTCTTAGGAAACGCGCTGCTACTTATGACGTAGCGGCAGCGCGTTTCCTCCAAGCCCGCTACTGCTATGCGTACCCTATCATTCTAGCAATGGTAATATTAGTAGTAGCGCTTTTGTCACTACACGCGCTACTGCTAAAGTTGTATCTGTAGCGCGGTTTTCCGCCAATCGCTACTGCTATTTAGCACCAGCGCTCTTTTTTGACCCGCGCTGTTGCTAAATTTCTGTGTATAAGGTTTTCGCTAGTAGTGTAAGGAAAGGCATGGAACACTTTTCTAGAAAGAAAATGAAATTACCATATGAATCTATTATGCGAGCCACTTATGACTTGAATACCAGAGATGGCAATACTTAGATCTATTCTCGCTTTTATGCCTAGCTAGGGGCATTAAACGATAGCGCTTGTTGGGAGGCAACCCAATTTTATTTTTGTCCCTTGCTTTTTGCTTATGTTTAGTAATAAATAATTCATCTAGCTTCTGTTTAGATGTGGTTTTATGTTTTAATTAGTGTTTGTGCCAAGTAGAACCTATAGGATCATCTTGGGTGATAGTTAATTTGATTCTGCTGAAAAACAAAAACTTTTGCGTGCACAAGAATAATTTTAATAAATCATGAAATGTGCTTTTTAGTTGATTCTTTTTGAACTAGATCAATATACAAATTGCCTGGGACTTCCTATTTTGGTAGGATTTTTAGAGTTCCAGAAGTATTCGAAAGTTACAAATTGCTACAGACTGTACTGTTTTTGACAGATTCTGTTTTTCGTGTGTTGTTTGCTTATTTTGATGCATCTATGGCTAGTATCGGGGGGTATAAACCATAGATAAGTTGGAATACAGTAGTTTTAACACCAATATAAATAAAGAATGATTTCATTACAATAACTTATGTGGTGGTTTTTCTTTCTTGCACTAACGGAGCTCATGGGATTTCCTGTTCAGTTTTGTGCTGTGAAGTTTTCAAGTTTTGGGTAAAGATTTGATGGACTATGGAATAAGGAGTGGCAAGAGGCTAAGCTTGGGGATACCCATGGCACCCCAAGATAATCCAAGGACAACCAAAAGCCTAAGCTTGGGGATGTCCCGGAAGGCATCCCCTTGTTCGTCTTCGTCTATCGGTAACTTTACTTGGAGCTATATTTTTATTCACCACATGATATGTGTTTTGCTTGGAGCGTCTTGTATGATATGAGTCTTTGATTTTTAGTTTACCACAATCATCCTTGCTGTACACACCTTTTGGGAGATACACACATGATTTGGGATTTATTAGAATAATCCATGTGCTTCACTTATATCTTTTGAGCTAGATAGTTTTTGCTCTAGTGCTTCACTTATATCTTTTGAGCTAGATAGTTTTTGCTCTAGTGCTTCACTTATACTTTTTAGAGCACGCGGTGGCTTTATTTTGTAGAAATTTTTGATCTCTCATGCTTCACTTATACTATTTTGAGAGTCTTTTAGAACAACATGGTATTTGCTATGGTTATAAAATTGGTCCTAGAATGATGGGCATCCAAGTTGGGTATAATAAAAACTATCATAGGAAGTGAATTGGATGTTATGATCAATTTGATGCTTGATAATTGTTTTGAGATATAAAGGTGGTATATTAGAGTCATGCTAGTTGGGTAATTATGAAATTGAGGAATACTTGTGTTGAAGTTGGCAAGTCCCGTAGCATGCACGTATCATAAAAGTTGTGTAACAAATTTATTGCATGGGGTGCTCTTTTGATTGTCTTCCTTATGTGTGGAGGTCGGGGGCGCGCGATGGTTAACTCCTACCAACCTCCCCCCTAGGAGCATGCGTAGTAGTACTTTGCTTCAAGGGCTAATAAAACCTTTGCAATAAGTATATGAGTTCTTTATGACTAATGTGAGTCCATGGATTATACGCACTCTTACCCTTCCATCATTGCTAGCCTCTTCGGTACCGTGCATTGCCCTTTCTCACCTTGAGAGTTGGTGCAAACTTCACCGGTGCATCCAAATCCCGTGATACGATACACTCTATCACACATAAACCTCCTTATATCTTCCTCAAAACAGCCACCATACCTACCTACTATGGCATTTCCATAGCCATTCCGAGATATATTGCCATGCAACTTTCCACCGTTTGTTTATCATGACACGCATCATTATTGTCATATTTCTTTTGCATGATCATGTAGTTGACATCGTATTTGTGGCAAAGCCATCTTGCATAATTTTTCATACATGTCACTCTTGATTCATTGCCCATCCCGGTACACCGCCGGAGGCATTCATATAGAGTCATATCTTGTTCTTGTATCAAGTTGTAATTCTTGAGTTGTAAATAAATACAAGTGTGATGATCATCATTATTAGAGCATTGTCCCTTTATAAAAAAGAAAGGCCAAATAAAAAAAAGAAAGTCCAAAAAAATAAAGGCCAAATAAAAAAAAGGAAGGTCCAAAAATAAAAAAGGGGGACAATGTTACTATCCTTTTCCACACTTGTGCTTCAAAGTAGCACCATGTTCTTCATATAGAGAGTCCCTTATGTTGTCACTTTCATATACTAGTGGGAATTTTTCATTATAGAACTTGGCTTGTATATTCCAACGATGTGCTTCCTCAAAATGCCCTAGGTCTTCGTAAGCAAGCAAGTTGGATGCACACCCACTTAGTTTCTTTTGTTGAGCTTTCATACATTTATAGCTCTAGTGCATCCGTTGCATGGCAATCCCTACTCCTCATGTTGACATCAATTGATGGGCATCTCCATAACCCGTTGATTAGCCTTGTCAATGTGAGACTTTCTCCTTTTTTGTCTTCTCCACACAATCTCCATCATCATATTCTATTCCACCCATAGTGCTATATCCATGGCTCACGCTCATGTATTGTGTGAGAGTTGAAAGAGCTGAAGCACGTTAAAAAGTATGAACCAATTGCTTGGCTGAAACCGGGGTTGTGCATGATGGGAGTATTTTGTGTGATGAAAATTCAACATAGCCTAACTATATGATTTTGTAGGGATGAACTTTCTTTAGCCATGTTATTTTGAGAAGACATGATTGCTTAGTTAGTATGCTTGAAGTATCATTATTTCTTATGTCAATATGAACTTTTATTTTGAATCATTTGGATCTGAACATTCATGCCACAATAAAGAAGATTACATTAAGAAATATGCTAGGTAGCATTCTACATCAAAAATTCGGTTTTTATGATTTACCTACTCGAGGACGAACATGAATTAAGCTTGGGGATGCTTGATACGTCTCCAACGTATCTATAACTTTTTGATTGTTCCATGCTATTATATTACCCGTTTTGGATGTTTATGGGCTTTACTTTACACTTTTATATCATTTTTGGGACTAACCTACTAACCGGAGGCCCAGCCCGAATTGTTGTTTTTTGCCTATTTCAGTGTTTCGAAGAAAAGGAATATCAAACGGAGTCCAAACGGAATGAAACCTTCGGGAGCGATCATTTTGGAACAAACACAATCCAGGAGACTTGGAGTGGACGTCAAGAAGCAGCCGAGGTAGCCACAAGGCAGGAGGGCACGCCCCCACCCTCGTGGGCCCCTTGTGGCTCCCCTGACCTACCTCCTTCGCCTATATATACCTCCATACCCTGAAAACATCCAGGAGCACCACAAAAAACTATTTCCACCACCGCAACCTTCTGTATCCGCGAGATCCCATCTTGGAGCCTTCATCGGCGCTCCGCCAGAGGGGGAATCGACCATGGAGGCATCTACATCATCTCCAAGGCCTCTCCGATGAGTTGTGAGTAGTTTACCACAGACCTTCGGGTCCATAGTTATTAGCTAGATGGCTTCTTCTCTCTCTTTGAATCTCAATACAAAGTTCTCCTCGATCTTTTTGGATATCCATTCGATGTAACTCTTTTTGTGGTGTGTTTGTCGAGATCCGATGAATTGTGGGTTTATGATCAAGTTTATATATGAGAAATATTTGAATCTCCTCTGAATTCTTTTATGTATGATTGGTTATCTTTGCAAGTCTCTTCGGATTATGAGTTTGGTTTGGCCTATTAGATTGATCTTTCTTGCAATGGGAGAAGTTCTTAGCTTTGGGTTCAATCTTGCGGTGTCCTTTCCTAGTGACAGCAGGGGCAGCAAGGCACATATTGTATTGTTGCCATCGAGGATAAAAAGATGGGGTTTATACCATATTGCTTGAGTTTATCCCTCTACATCATGTCATCTTTCTTAATGCGTTACTCTGTTCTTCATGAACTTAATACTCTAGATGCAGGTAGGAGTCGGTCGATGTGTGGAGTAATAGTAGTAGATGCAGGCAGGAGTCGGTCTACTTGTCACGGACGTGATGCCTATATACATGATCATGCCTAGATATTCTCATAACTATGCACTTTTCTATCAATTGCTCGAGAGTAATTTGTTCACCCACCATATTATGCTATCTTGAGAGAAGCCACTAGTGAAACCTATGGCCCCCGGGTCTATCTTTTATCATATAAGTCTCCCATCTACTTTTATTTGCATCTTTACTTTCCAATCTATATCATAAAAACACCAAAAATATTTATCTTATCTTATTATCTCTTTCAAATCTCACTTTCGCAAGTTACCGTGAAGGGATTGACAACCCCTTTATCGCATTGGTTGCGAGGTTCTTGTTTGTTTATGTAGGTACGAGGGACTTTTGAGGAGCCTCCTACTAGATTGATACCTTGGTTCTCAAAAACTGAGGGAAATACTTACGCTACTTTGCTGCATCACCCTTTCCTCTTCAAGGGAAAACCAACGCAGTGCTCAGGAGGTAGCAGCGCGCGACTCCGGTGGCGGTGATGGCAGCGACAGAGGCAGGGCGACGAGGGAGCACAGGTGTGGCGAGGGAGAGGTTGGGGATCTAGAGATTGGGGAATTGGGGGGGGGGGGAGGGATTCCCGCGAAGCGGTAAGTCCAACATAGTAGTAGCGATTTCAGAAAACACGCGCTATAGCTACTTAGCTATAGCGTTTTTCGCAGAAACGCGCTACGGTTGTACATAAGTTAGCTATAGCGCGCGTGTTGGGGGAATGCGCTATAGCTACAGTAGCTACAACGCTTTCGTAGAAAAGCGCTGCTACTATTGCTTTCATTTTTTTCTTTTTCTTTAATTTTCCTTTTCTTTTTCCTTTCCTTTTTTCCTTTCTTTTCCTTTTGTTAGTTGCAGCACTGTCGACGTAAAATGCGTTGCTACTATTTTGTTAGCAGTAGCGCGGTCATTAGAAGCGCGCTGCTACTATACCAAGCCTGGCAGCAACCGTTCTGGTCGTCGTAGTAGCAACGCGTTTGGTGGTGAACGCGCTACTGCTACCTTTATGGTAGTAGCGCACTGCCTTGACACACGCTACTACTATGTAGCAGTAGCGCTTCACTTTAAGAAGCATACTGATAAGTGTCTATGTATAAGCTTTTCCTTAGTAGTGAGTCTTTCTAGCATTTGATCAAAAAAGGTAGAGGGTAATGATCTTTTCTAGTAGCTTTATTTAATTTGCGGAAATCAATTACCATTCTATACCCTGTAACAATTTGTTGTGGGATCAGTTCATTCTTATCATTAGGAACAACATTAATACATCCCTTCTTAGGGAATGAGCTGGGCTTACCCACTGACTATCAGCAATAGGATAAATTATACCTGCCTCTAGAAGCTTTAGTATTTCATTTCTTACCACTACTTTCATCTTAGGATTTAACTGTCGTTGGTGATCAACAACCGGTTTAGCATCTTTTTCCAATTTTATTTTGTGCTGGCATAGAGTGGGTCTAATGCCTTTAAGATCATCAAGAGTATATCTAATAGCAGCATGGTGCTTCTTTAGAGTTTTTAATAATTTCTCTTCTTCATGATCTGAAAGGTTAGCACTAATAATAACAGGATAGATCTTCTTTTCATCAAGATAAGCATATTTAAGAGTATCAGGTAATTGTTAAGCTCAAACACGGGATCACCCTTGGGTGGAGGAGGATCTCCGAGAATTTCAACAGGCAAATTGTGTTTCAAAATAGGTCCTTGCTTAAATAATACTTCATCTATTTCCCTTATTTCATTCATAGACATATCATTTTCATGGTCTAGAAAATATTGTTCTAAAGGATCATTAGGAGGCATGGTAATAGAAGCAAGACCAATAATTTCATCCTTATTTGGCAATTCTTTATCATGGAATTCGAAGAAATTAAAATCATGAGACATATCCCCTAAACCAACAGTAACAATATCCTTTTCGTAGTCTATCTTAGCATTAACAATATTCAAGAAGGGTCTACCAAATATAATGGGACAAAAGTTATCTTGTGGGAACCAAGAACAAGAAAATTAGTAGGGTATTTTAATTTCCCACACAAGACTTCAACATCTCCAACAATCCCAACTGGTGAAATAGTATCTCTATTGGCAAGCTTAATAGTAACATCAATATCTTCTATCTCAGCAGGTGCAATTTCATTCATAATTTCTTTATATGGAGTATAAGGTATTGCACTCACACTAGCACCCATATCACATAAGCCATGATAACAATGATCTCCTATTTTAACAAAAACAACAGGCATGCCAACAACAGGCCTATGTTTACCTTTAGTATCAATTTTAGCAATCCTAGCAGCTTCATCATAGAAATAAATAACATGCCCATCAATATTATCGACCAAGATCTTTAACAATATCTATACTAGGTTCAACTTTAATTTGTTCAGGGGGTGTAGGTGTTCTAGTATAACTCTTACGAACCATAGTTGAAGCTTTAGCATGATCCTTTATTCTAACAGGGAAAGGTGGCTTCTCAATATAAGCAGTAGGAACAATATAATCAACATTATAAGTAATAGTTTCTTCTTCAACTTTAATAGGTTCTACTACTTTCACTTCAATGGGAGGATGATATTTAAAACACTTCTCCTTAGGGAGATCAACATGAGTAGCAAATGATTCACAGAAAGAACATACTATCTCAGAATCAAGTCAATATTTAGTGCTAAAATCACGAAAAGCATCGGTATCCATAAAATATTTAACACAATCAAACTAAAGGTTTATACCCCTGACTCTTTACCTTCGTCGAGTTACCAATCTTCAGAGTTGCATTTAATTATTTCCAATAAATCCCATTTGAATTCAATAGTCTTCATCATAAAAGAACCAGTAAAAGAAATATCCAGCATGGAACGATCATTATGAGAATGCCGAGCATAAAATTTTGAATAATAATTTCTATTGAGAGCTCATGATTGGGGCATGAATATAACATTGACTTAAGCCTCCCCCAATCTTGAGCGATACCTTCTCCTTCACGAGGCCAACAATTATATATATAATTCCGATCACGATGAACCAAATGCATAGGATAAAACTTCTGATGAAATTCCAATTTCAATCGGTTGTAGTTCCATGATCCAATATCATCACATAGGTTATACCATGTCCATGCCTTTAAATTCAAAGATAAATGGAAGACCTTCTTCTTGACAACATCCTCGGGCATACCTGCAAGCTTAAATAATCCACAAACTTCATCCACATAGATTAGGTGCATATCGGGATGTAATGTTTCATCTCCTGTATAGGGATTAGCTAGCAGTTTCTCTATCATACCCGAAGGAATTTCAAAGTAAATATTTTCAGTAGGTTCAGTAGGTTGAGGAGCAACTCTTTGCTCTTCTGGTCGAGGTGAAGATACCCCAAACAAGCCCCTCAAAGGATTATTTTCCGTAGTAACAAGTGATAGTAAATTTCAGCACACTATATAAATGTTTCCTTACCAAATTCCACTTACCAAAGGCGCTTCACTCCCCGAGAATGGAGCCAGAAAAGAGTCTTGATGACCCACAAGTATAGGGGGTCTATCGTAGTCCTTTCGATAGGTAAGAGTGTCGAACCCAACGAGGAGCAGAAGGAAATGACAAGCGGTTTTCAGCAAGGTATTCTCTGCAAGCATTGAAATTATCGGTAACCGATAGTTTTGTGATAAGGTAATTCATAACGGGTAACAAGTAACAAAAGTAAACAAGCTAAAGCAAGGTGGCCCAATCCTTTCTGTAGCAAAGTACTAGCCTGGACGAACTCTTATATAAAGCAAAGCGCTCCCGAGGACACATGGGAATTATTGTCAAGCTAGTTTTCATCATGCTCATATGATTCGCGTTCATTACTTTGATAATTTGATATGTGGGTGGACCGGTGCTTGGGTGCTGCCCTTCCTTGGACAAGCGTCCCACTTATGATTAACCCCTCTCGCAAGCATACGCAACTACAAAATAAGAATTAAGGTAAACCTAACCATATCATGAAACATATGGATCCAAATCAGCCCCTTACGAAGCAACGCATAAACTAGGGCTTAAGCTTCTGTCACTCTAGCAACCCATCATCTATTTATTACTTCACAAGGCCTTCCCCTAGGCCCAAATCATGGTGAAGTGTCATGTAGTCGGTGTTCACATAACACCACTAGAGGAGAGACAACGTACATCTCATCAAAATATCGAACGAATACCAAATTCACATGATTACTTATAACAAGACTTCTCCCATGTCCTTAGGAACAAAAGCAACTAATCACAAAGCATACTCATGTTCATAATCAGAGGAGTATTAATAAGCATTAAGGATCTGAACATATGATCTTCCATTGAATAAACCAACTAGCATCAACTACAAGGAGTAATCAACACTACTAGCAACCCACAGGTACCAATCTGAGGTCTTGAGACAAATATCGAATACAAAAGATGAACTAGGGTTTGAGAGGAGATGGTGCTAGTGAAGATGTTGATGGAGATTGACCCCTGATGAAGTCATGTACCTAGGGTAGGGTCATAGACCTGATCTAAGTACCCTACCCAAGGACACCCTCAGAAGAAACTACCTTCCAGTTGACCAAGAGGGACTTCACTCGATGGACTTGAAGGACTCGACCATGAAGACTCACTCGACCACCAGAAGGTCAAGAAGCACTCTGTACCGCAACGGTCTGTAATTAAGTAGGCTTTATGGTATTTAGGACACTTTATGTGAGGCATTGCCAGTAACGCCTAGACTTAATGTACTTTAAACCCCGCATTACTAAGGGCCGGAGGGGTCTGGCAGGCACTATATAAGCCACCCCCCTCCTCAGTGTAAAGGGTTCGCACCCCTGTAATCCACACACACATAATCCACTCGACCGCCTCCGGGCTCCGAGACGTAGGGCTGTTACTTCCTCCGAGAAGGGCCTGAACTATCTCTTGTGTTTACAACTGCTCCGTAGCTAGGACCTTGCCTCTCCATACCTACCCCCCACTCTACTATCAGACTTAGAACCACGATAGTTGGCGCCCACCGTGGGGCAGGTGTCTTAGCGATTTTTGGAGAAGTTGCGATTCTTCCGACTACTTTCATCATGGTTGCTGGTGGAGATTTGGTCGAGGACCACGAGATCCGTCTCGGCGCCCTCACCTTCATCGTCGACGACTCCGCTTGGCTCCAGGAGGCTCCACTCGACGTTGATGCGCTCCCCGTCCGCGGTGCGACGCATTTTCACGCATGTGTTCGCTGCGTTCTGCTGCGGCAACCGTCGACTCCATATCAGTTGACTCCCCTATCGATCACCCTCCCGGTCTCCCGCCAGCGCAAGCGCTCTGGTCGGTCGAGGCTCCAGCGGTGGGTGAGGCACGCGGTGGCTCGCCAGACGGCCACCACCCAAGTTGCGGCAATCGAGCCCGACGAATCTCTCTACGGCCTGTTCGATCTGTCGACTGGCTCCGTAGAGACTGCATCCGAGTGTGATAGCAGTGATCGAGCGGCAGAGGTCTTGATGGTCAACGGGCCTCGCAGCCCTCCCGGTTTCCCTCGCGAAGACGGGGTGGACGGTGGAGGCGACCCCGCTCAAGTTCATGAAGAGTACCAGCCCGAGCCACTTGATTCCCTGCAAAGGGAAGAACTTCGCCACAGGAACATGGTGTTGGGGAACGTAGCAGAAATTCAAAATTTTCCTACGCGTCACCAAGATCTATCTATGGAGAAACCAGCAACGAGTAGAAAGAGAGTGCATCTACATACCCTTGTAGATCGCTAAGCGGAAGCGTTCAAGTGAACGGGGTTGATGGAGTCGTACTCGTCGTGATTCAGATCACCGATGATCCTAGTGCCGAACGGACGGCACCTCCGCGTTCAACATACGTACAGCTCGACAATGTCTCCCACGCCTTGATCCAGCAAGGAGAGAGGGAGAGGTTGAGGAAGACTCCATCCAGCAGCAGCACAACGGCGTGGTGGTGATGGAGGAGCGTGGCAATCCTGCAGGGCTTCGCCAAGCACCTACGGGAGAGGAGGAGGTGTCACGGGAGGGAGGGAGGCGCCAAGGGCTCAGGTATGGATGCCCTCCCTCCCCTCCACTATATATAGGGGCAGGGGAGAGGGGGGAGGCGCAGCCTTGCCCCTTCCTCCAAGGAAGGGGTGCGGCTAAGAGGGGGGGAGGAGTCCATCCTCCCCAAGGCACCTCGGAGGTGCCTTCCCCTTTTAGGACTCTCCCCTTTTTCCTATATCTTGGCGCATGGGCCTCTAGGGGCTGGTGCCCTTGGCCCATGTAGGCCAAGGCGCACCCCCTACAGCCCATGTGGCCCCCGGGGCAGGTGGCCCCACCCGGTGGGCCCCCGGGACCCTTCCGGTGGTCCCGGTACAATACCGATGACCCCGAAACTTGTCCCGATGGCCGAAACAGGACTTCCTATATATAAATCTTTACCTCCGGACCATTCCGGAACTCCTCGTGACGTCCGGGATCTCATCCGGGACTCCGAACAACATTCGGTAACCACATACAAGCTTCCTTTATAACCCTAGCGTCATCGAACCTTAAGTGTGTAGACCCTACGGGTTCGGGAGACATGCAGTCATGACCGAGATGTTCTCCGGTCAATAACCAACAGCGGGATCTGGATACCCATGTTGGCTCCCACATGTTCCACGATGATCTCATCGGATGAACCACGATGTCAAGGACTCAATCAATCCCGTATACAATTCCCTTTGTCTAGCGGTATGGTACTTGCCCGAGATTCGATCGTCGGTATACCGATACCTTGTTCAATCTCGTTACCGGCAAGTCTCTTTACTCGTTCCGTAACACATCATCCCGTGATCAACCCCTTGGTCACATTGTGCACATTATGATGATGTCCTACCGAGTGGGCCCAGAGATACCTCTCCGTTTACACGGAGTGACAAAATCCCAATCTCGATTCGTGCCAACCCAACAGACACTTTCAGAGATACCCGTAGTGTACCTTTATAGCCACCCAGTTACGTTGTGACGTTTGGCACACCCAAAGCACTCCTACGGTATCCGGGAGTTGCACAATCTCATGGTCTAAGGAAATGATACTTGACATTAGAAAAGCTTTAGCATACGAACTACATGATCTTGTGCTAGGCTTAGGATTGGGTCTTGTCCATCACATCATTCTCCTAATGATGTGATCCCGTTATCAACGACATCCAATGTCCATGGTCAGGAAACCGTAACCATCTATTGATTAACGAGCTAGTCAACTAGAGGCTTACTAGGGACATGGTGTTGTCTATGTATCCACACATGTATCTGAGTTTCCTATCAATACAATTCTAGCATGGATAATAAACGATTATCATGAACAAGGAAATATAATAATAATCAATTTATTATTGCCTCTAGGGCATATTTCCAACAGTCTCCCACTTGCACTAGAGTCAATAATCTAGTTCACATCGATATGTGATTAACACTCAAGGTCACATCCCCATGTGACTAACACCCAAAGAGTTTACTAGAGTCAATAATCTAGTTCACATTTACCATGTGATTAACACTCGATGAGTTCTGGGTTTGATCATGTTATGCTTGTGAGAGAGGTTATAGTCAACGGGTCTGAACCTTTCAGATCCGTGTGTGCTTTACAAATCTCTATGTCATCTCCTAGATGCAGCTACCACGTTCTATTTGGAGCTATTCCAAATAACTGTTCTACTTGGAGCTATTCTAAATTGTTGCTCCATTATACGTATCCGGTATCTCTACTCAGAGCTATCCGGATAGGTGTTAAGCTTGCATCGACGTAACCCTTTACGACGAACTCTTTTACCACCTCCATAATTGAGAAAATTCCTTAGTCCACTAGTTACTAAGGATAACTTTGACCGCTGTCCTGTGATCCATTCTTGGATCACTCTTGTACCCCTTGACTGACTCATGGTAAAGCACACTTCAGGTGCGGTACACAGCATAGCATACTGTAGAGCCTATGTCTTAAGCATAGGGGACGACCTTCGTTCCTTTCTCTCTATTCTGCCATGGTCGAGCTTTAAGTCTTAACTTCATACCTTACAACTCAGGCAAGAACTCCTTCTTTGACTGATCCATCTTGAACACCTTCAAGATCACGTCAAGGCATGTGCTCATTTGAAAGTACTATTAAGCGTTTTGATCTATCCTTATAGATCTTGATGCTCAATGTTCAAGTAGCTTAATCCAGGTTTTCCATTGAAAACACTTTCCAAATAACCCTATATGCTTTCCAGAAATTCTACGTCATTTTTGATCATTAATATGTCAACAACATATACTCATCAGAAATTCTATAGTGCTCCCACTCACTTCTTTGGAAATACAAGTTTCTCATAAACTTTGTATACACCCAAAATCTTTGATCATCATCAAAACATACATTCCAACTCCGAGATGCTTACTCGAGTCCTCAGAAGGATTACTGGAGCTTTGCATACTTATTAGCATATTTCAGGATAGACAAAACCTTCCAGTTGTATCACATACAACCTTTCCTCAAGAATCGTCGAGGAAACAATGTTTTGACATCCTATCTGCAAGATTTCATAAATAATGCAGTAATTGCTAATATAATTCCAACAGAATCTTAGCATCGCTACGAGTGAGAAAGTCTCATCATAGTCAACTCCTTGAACTTGTCGAAAAACATCTTAACGACAAGTTGAGCTTTCTCAATGGTGACACTTACCATCATTGTCTGTCTTCCTTTCAAAATCCATATGTACCTAACAGCATTACGACCATCAAGTAGTTCTTCCAAAGTCTACACTTTGTTTTCATACATGGATCCTCTCTCGGGTTTTATGGCCTTGAGCCATTTATCGGAATCCGGGCCCACCATCGCTTCTCCATAGCTCGTAGGTTCGTTGTTGTCTAGCAACATGACTTCCAAGACAGGATTACGTACCACTCTGAAGTAGTACGCATCCTTGTCATCCCACGAGGTTTGGTAGTGACTCGATCTGAAGTTTCATGATCACTATCATAAGCTTCCACTTCAGTTGGTGTACGTGCCACAGGAACAACTTCCTGTGCCCTGCTACACACTTGTTGAAGTGACGGTTCAATAACCTCATCTAGTCTCCACCATCCTCCCACTCAACTTTTCGAGAGAAACCTTTCCTCGAAAAAGGACCCGATTCAAGAAACAATCCCTATTGCTTTCGGATCTGAATTAGGAGGTATACCCAATTGTTTTTGGGTGTCCTATGAAGATGCATTTTATCTGCTTTGGGTTCGAGCTTATCAACCTGAAACCTTTTCACATAAGCGTCGCAGCCCCAAACTTTCATGAAACGGCAACTTAGGTTTCTCCAAACCATAGTTCATACGGTGTCGTCTCAACGAAATTATGTGGTGCCCTATTTAAAGTGAATGTGGTTGTCTCTAATGCCTAACCCATGAACGATAGTGGTAACTCGATAAGAGACATCATGGTATGCACCATATCCAATAGGGTGCAACTATGACGTTTGGACACACCATCACACTATGGTGTTCCAGGCTGTATCAGTTGTGAAACAATTTCCACAATGTCTTAATTCTGTGCCAAACTCGTGATTTAGATATTCATCTCTATGATCATATCATAGATCTTTTATCCTCTTGTCACGACGATCTTTCAACTTCACACTGAAATTACTTGAACCTTTCAATAATTCAGACTCGTGATTCATCAAGTAAATATACTCAACATCTACTCGAATCATCTGTGAAGTAAGAACATAACGATATTCAATGCATGCCTCAGCACTCATTGGACTGCACACATCAAAATGTGTTACTTCCAACAAGTTGCTATCTTGTTCCATCTTACTGAAAACGAGGCTTTTCAGTCATCTTGCCCATGTGGTATGATTTGCATGTCCCAAGTGATTCAAAATCAAGTGAGTCAAAACGGTCCATTTGCATGGAGTTTCTTCATGCATATATACCAATAGACATGGTTCACATGTCTCAAACTTTTCAAAAACGAGTGAGCCCAAAGATCCATCAATATGGAGCTTCTTCATGCGTTTTATACCGATATGACTTACGTGGCAGTGCCACAAGTAGGTGGTACTATCATTACTATCTTTTGGCATGAACATGTGTATCACTACGATCGAGATTTAATAAACCATTCATTTTAGGTGTAAGACCATTGAAGGTATTATTCAAATAAACAGAGTAACCATTATTCTCCTTAAATGAATAACCGTATTGCGATAGACGTAATCCAATCATGTCTATGCTCAACGCAAACACCAAATAACAATTATTTAGGTTTAACACCAATCTCTTTGGTAGAGGGAGCGTGCGATGCTTGATCATATCAAGCTTGGAAAAACTTCCAACACATATCGTCAGCTCACCTTTAGCTAGTCTCCGTTTATTCCGTAGCCTTTTGTTTCGAGTTACTAACACTTAGCAACCGAACCGGTATCTAATACCCTGGTGCTACTAGGAGTACTAGCAAAGTACACATTAACACAATGTATATCCAATATACTTCTATCGACCTTGCCAGCCTTCTTATCTACCAAGTATCTAGGGTAATTCTGCTCTAGTGGTTGTTCCCCTTATTACAGAAGCACTTAGTCTCGGGTTTGGGTTTTACCTTGGGTTTCTTCACTAGAGCAGCAGCTGATTTGCCGTTTCATGAAGTATCCCTTCTTGCCCTTGCCCTTCTTGAAACTAGTGGTTTCACCAACCATCAACAATTGATGCTCCTTCTTGATTTCTACTTTCGTGGTGTCAAACATCGCGAATACCTCAAGGATCATCATATCTATCCCTGACATGTTATAGTTCATCACGAAGCTCTAACAGCTTGGTGGCAATGACTTTGGAGAACCATCACTATCTCATCTGGAAGATCAACTCCCACTCGATTCAAGTGATTGTCGCACTCAGACAATCTGAGCACAAGCTCAACGATTGAGCTTTTCTCCCTTAGTTTGCAGGTTAAGAAAGTCATCGGAGGTCTTATACCTCTTGACATGGGCACGAGCCTGAAATCCCAATTTCAGCCCTCAAAACATCTCATATGTTTCGCGATGTTTCAAAAACGTCTTTGGTGCCTCAACTCTAAACCGTTTAACTGAACTATCACGTAGTTATCAAAACGTGTATGTCAGATGTTCGCAACAACCACAGACAACGTTCGAGGTTCAGCACACTGAGCGGTGCATTAAGGACATAAGCCTTCTATGAAGCAATGAGGACGATCCTCAGTTTACGGACCTAGTCCGCATAATTGCTACTATCAACTTTCAACTAATTTTTCTCTAGGAACATATCTAAACAGTAGAACTATAGCGTGAGCTACGACATAATTTGCAAAAACCTTTTGACTATGTTCAGGATAATTAAGTTCATCTTATGAACTCCCACTCAGATAGACATCCCTCTAGTCATCTAAGTGATTACATGATCCGAGTCAAACTAGGCCGTGTCCGATCATCACGTGAGACGGACTAGTCATCATCGGTGAACATCTTCATGTTGATCGTATCTTCTATACGACTCATGTTCGACCTTTCGGTCTCCGTGTTCCGAGGCCATGTCTGTACATGCTAGGCTCGTCAAGTTAACCCTAAGTGTTTCGCGTGTGTAAATCTGTCTTACACCCGTTGTATGTGAACGTTAGAATCTAACACCCGATCATCACGTGGTGCTTCGAAACACGAACTGTCGCAACGGTGCACAGTTAGGGGAGAACACTTCTTGAAATTGTTGTAAGGGATCATCTTATTTACTACCGTCGTTCTAAGCAAATAAGATGTATAAACATGATAAACATCACATGCAATCAAATAGTGACATGATATGGCCATCATCACTTTGCTCCTTTTGATCTCCATCTTCGGGGCTCCATGATCATCATCGTCACCGGCATGACACCATGATCTCCATCATCATGATCTCCATCATCGTGTCTTCATGAAGTTGCCTCGCCAACTATTACTTCTACTACTATGGCTAACGGTTAGCAATAAAGTAAAGTAATTACATGACGTTTAAGTTGACACGCAGGTCACAAATAAATTAAGACAACTCCTATGGCTCCTGCCGGTTGTCATACTCATCGACATGCAAGTCGTGATTCCTATTACAAGAACATGATCAATCTCATACATCACATATATCATTCATCACATCCTTTGGCCATATCACATCACATAGCATACCCTGCAAAAACAAGTTAGACGTCCTCTAATTGTTGTTTGCATGTTTTACGTGGCTGCTATGGGTTTCTAGCAAGAACGTTTCTTACCTACGCATGAACCACAACGTGATATGCCAATTGCTATTTACCCTTCATAAGGACCCTTTTCATCGAATCCGATCCGACTAAAGTGGGAGAGACAAACACCCGCCAGCCACCTTATGCAACTAGTGCATGTTTGTCGGTGGAACCGGTCTCACGTAAGCGTACGTGTAAGGTTGGTCCGGGCCGCTTCATCCCACGATGCCGCCGAATCAAGATAAGACTAGTAACGGCAAGCATATTGAACAATATCGACGCCCACAACTACTTTGTGTTCTACTCGTGCAAAGAATCTACGCAATAGACCTAGCTCATGATGCCACTGTTGGGGAACGTAGCAGAAATTCAAAATTTTCCTATGCGTCACCAAGATCTATCTATGGAGAAACCAGCAACGAGTAGAAAGAGAGTGCATCTACATACCCTTGTAGATCGCTAAGCGGAAGCGTTCAAGTGAACGGGGTTGATGGAGTCGTACTCGTCGTGATTCAGATCACCGATGATCCTAGTGCCGAACGGACGGCACCTCCGCGTTCAACACACGTACAGCTCGACGATGTCTCCCACGCCTTGATCCAGCAAGGAGAGAGGGAGAGGTTGAGGAAGACTCCATCCAGCAGCAGCACAACGGCGTGGTGGTGATGGAGGAGCGTGGCAATCCTGCAGGGCTTCGCCAAGCACCTACGGGAGAGGAGGAGGTGTCACGGGAGGGAGGGAGGCGCCAAGGGCTCAGGTATGGATGCCCTCCCTCCCCTCCACTATATATAGGGGCAGGGGAGAGGGGGAGGCGCAGCCTTGCCCCTTCCTCCAAGGAAGGGGTGCGGCTAAGAGGGGGGGAGGAGTCCATCCTCCCCAAGGCACCTCGGAGGTGCCTTCCCCTTTAGGACTCTCCCCTTTTTCCTATATCTTGGCGCATGGGCCTCTAGGGGCTGGTGCCCTTGGCCCATGTAGGCCAAGGCGCACCCCCTACAGCCCATGTGGCCCCCGGGGCAGGTGGCCCCACCCGGTGGGCCCCCGGGACCCTTCCGGTGGTCCCGGTACAATACCGATGACCCCGAAACTTGTCCCGATGGCCGAAACAGGACTTCCTATATATAAATCTTTACCTCCGGACCATTCCGGAACTCCTCGTGACGTCCGGGATCTCATCCGGGACTCCGAACAACATTCGGTAACCACATACAAGCTTCCTTTATAACCCTAGCGTCATCGAACCTTAAGTGTGTAGACCCTACGGGTTCGGGAGACATGCAGTCATGACCGAGATGTTCTCCGGTCAATAACCAACAGCGGGATCTGGATACCCATGTTGGCTCCCACATGTTCCACGATGATCTCATCGGATGAACCACGATGTCAAGGACTCAATCAATCCCGTATACAATTCCCTTTGTCTAGCGCTATGGTACTTGCCCGAGATTCGATCGTCGGTATACCGATACCTTGTTCAATCTCGTTACCGGCAAGTCTCTTTACTCGTTCCGTAACACATCATCCCGTGATCAACCCCTTGGTCACATTGTGCACATTATGATGATGTCCTACCGAGTGGGCCCAGAGATACCTCTCCGTTTACACGGAGTGACAAAATCCCAATCTCGATTCGTGCCAACCTAACAGACACTTTCAGAGATACCCGTAGTGTACCTTTATAGCCACCCAGTTACGTTGTGACGTTTGGCACACCCAAAGCACTCCTACGGCATCCGGGAGTTGCACAATCTCATGGTCTCAGGAAATGATACTTGACATTAGAAAAGCTTTAGCATACGAACTACATGATCTTGTGCTAGGCTTAGGATTGGGTCTTGTCCATCACATCATTCTCCTAATGATGTGATCCCGTTATCAACGACATCCAATGTCCATGGTCAGGAAACCGTAACCATCTATTGATTAACGAGCTAGTCAACTAGAGGCTTACTAGGGACATGGTGTTGTCTATGTATCCACACATGTATCTGAGTTTCCTATCAATACAATTCTAGCATGGATAATAAACGATTATCATGAACAAGGAAATATAATAATAATCAATTTATTATTGCCTCTAGGGCATATTTCCAACACATGGATGCCCTGCATACTCCCATCGCAGGAGAAACCCCCGAGGCTCGTGCCTTGGAGGAGGCACGTTTGGCCAATTTGGCTGAACCGCTCGTCTGGAGAATCTTCAGCGAGCACTCGACGAGCGCGCGCGGCAAAGGATACCCGACTCTAATCGGCGTCAACTCTTCCCGCCGACTCAGGTATATCGAACCCCAATTCAGAATTTAGCAGCTGCAACCCGTATAGCAGAGTCCATCCAGCCCTCTCAATCGGAAGCTGGCAGAGGCTTGATGCAGATCAGAGATTTACTCCGGGCAGCAGGAGATCAGAATTCAGCCGTGTCGCAGTCACACAACAGAATTCACAGTCGATCCGTCGCTGCGAATACGGTTCAGTCGGCTCACAGTCCCAGATCGCCTCCGCGGCGTGAAGGACGCGAGAATCGGCAAGACTAGTACGGTGACCGACATGATCGTGATGATAGGCGTCGAGTGCCCACTCCCCCCCCGAGGGGTGGGTCTTACGCTCCTCGGCAGCAGGATGACAGGCGTCAGCTCAGTGTGGGGCGAAGAGCTTCGGTCGACCCCAGGGAACCAGGCTTTGACGCACGATCCATCATCGTGCAAGGCTTGGTCGATCGGAACAGGGCTCATCGAGGTGGCCCTGACAGAGATGCGCCCACTAGCAGTCGAGTGCATGTTTCTGGTCCAGAATGTTTCAGCAGGGCTATCAGAGCCGCGGTGATTCCCCCCAACTTCAGGTTGGCAACTGGAGTAAGCAAGTTCACTGGTGAGTCTAAGCCTGAAACCTGGCTTGAGGACTACCTAGTGGCGGTTCAGATTGGTGGCGGAAATGACGAGGTGGCCATGAAGCATTTGCCACTCATGTTGGAAGGTTCTGCCAGAGCATGGTTGAATCAGTTACCTCCGAGCAGCATTTACACTTGGGAAGATCTCTCCCGAGTGTTCGTCACAACATTTGAAGGAACTTGCAAGCGACCAGCTGGATTGACAGAGCTGCAAGTTTGTGTGCAGAAAACGAATGAGACTCTAAGAGAGTATATTCAGAGATGGATCACTTTGCATCATACCGTGGAGAACGTGTCTGATCATCAGGCAGTCTGCGCCTTCAAGGATGGTGTTAAGAACAGAGAATTGAGTTTGAAGTTTGGTCGAACCGGAGACATGACCCTGAGTCGAATGATGGAGATTGCTACCAAGTATGCCAACGGCGAAGAGGAAGACCGACTCCGAAGCGGCAAATACAAGCCGAGTCAGTCGGAGAAGGGAAACACCAGTCGGAAGCAGAAGCGGAAGGCCGAACCGGCAGCTCCTGGAGAGGCTCTGGGCATGACTCAGGGCAAGTTCAAAGGGAAACCCAAAGGATCCTGGAACCCCAAGAAGGTGAAGGATAAAGAAGGAAATGACGTGATGGATATGCCGTGTCACATCCACACGAAGAAAGATGAAGAGGGTAATATCATCTACCCGAAGCATACCACTCGCCAGTGTCGACTCCTGATCCAGCAGTTCCAAGGAAAACAGTCCAAGGACAAGGAAAAGGAGTCGGACAAAGCCGAAGACAAGGAGGACAGTGAGGGAGGATATCCTCATGTCAACTCCACTCTGATGATTTTTGTGGATGTGGAAAGCAAGAGCCGACTGAAGGTTATTAACCGTGAGGTGAACATGGTTGCCCCGGCGAAACCAAGTTATCTGTGATGGTCCCAAACGCCCATCACATTCGACCAGTCTGATCACCCGACTCATATAGCCACCCTTGGGAGGCAAGCTTTGGTGGTCGACCCGGTTGTCGAAGGCACTGGGTTGACGAAGGTGCTGATGGACGGTGGTAGCGGACTGAACTTATTGTATGCGGACACGCTGAAAGGAATGGGCATTCCGATGTCCCGACTGAGCACCAGTAACATGAGTTTTCATGGAGTTATACCAGGAAAGAAAGCCGAGTCACTCGGCAAAATAGCTCTGGACGTGGTGTTTGGTGATTCAAAGCATTTTCGCAAGGAGAAGCTGACGTTTGAGGTCGTGGATTTTCAGAGCGCGTACCACGCTATTTTGGGGAGACCAGCTTACGCATGGTTCATGGCTCGACCATGTTACGTGTACCTCAAACTGAAGATGCCCGGCCCCAAAGGAGTGATCACTGTCACTGGCGATCGGAAAAAGGCAGAAGAGTGTTTCCAGAAAGGCTCAAAGATTGCCGATTCCCAGGTGACAGTGGTCGAGTTTGAAGAATATAAGCAAAATGCAGATCTGAGTGATTTGCTGCGAGCCAAGAAGCCCGCCACAGAGTCAGCATTTCAGTCGTCCGGTGAGACGAAGCCCATCCACATTCACCCGACCGACCCCAATGCAGCTCCGACCCACATCTCCACAACACTCGACCCGAAATAGGAAGAAGCGCTCATCCAGTTCCTCCGTGAGAACTGGGACATTTTTGCATGGAAGCCAGCTGACATGCCGGGTGTTCCCAGGGGACTGGCTGAGCATCATCTTAGAGTCGACTCAGCAGCAAAACCAGTTAAAGAGCATCTTCGGCGGTCCGCCGTCCAGAAGAGAAAAGCTATTGGTGAGGAGGTGGCTCGACTATTGGCGGCAGGATTTATCCGAGAGATATACCACTCCGAGTGGCTCGCCAATGTCGTCATGGTTCCCAAGAAGGACAACTCACTCCGAATGTGCATTGATTTCAAGCACATCAATCGGGCCTGCCCGAAAGATCATTTTCCTCTCCATCGCATTGATCAAATTGTTGACTCGACCGCGGGATGCGAGAGATTGTCTTTTCTAGACGCCTATTCCGGGTACCATCAGATCCGTCTGTACGGACCTGATGAGATAAAAACAGCTTTCATCACTCCATTCGGGTGCTTCTGCTATATCACCATGCCATTCGGCCTCAAGAATGCTGGAGCCACATTTATGCGAATGATTCAGAAGTGTTTGCTCACTCAAATCAGTCGGAATGTGGAAGCGTATATGGATTATATCGTGGTCAAGTCGCGAAAAGGTTCCGACCTGCTGACTAACCTTGCCGAAACATTTGCCAACCTTAGGAGGTATGATATCAAGCTCAATCCATCAAAGTGCACATTCGGAGTTCCAGGTGGCAAGTTACTCGGTTTTCTCATTTCCTAACGAGGAATCGACGCTAATCCAGAAAAGATCGGCGCTATACTCCGAATGAAATGCCCCGTGCGAGTGCATGATGTCTAGAAGCTTACTGGATGCTTGGCCGCATTAAGTCGATTCATCTCACGACTCGGTGAAAAGGCATTGCCTCTTTACCGACTGATGAAGAAGGCAGACAAGTTCGAGTGGACTCCAGAAGCTGATGCAGCGTTTGCTGAGCTAAAAGCTCTGCTCTCCACCCAGCCGGTGCTTGCTGCTCCAATCAGCAAAGAGCCTCTGTTGCTTTATATCGCAGCCACAGGACAAGTCGTCAGTACAGTACTTACGGTCGAGTGTGAAGAAGAAGGGAAAGCCTTCAAAGTTCAGCGCCCAGTGTATTATCTGTCTGAAGTTTTGACTCCATCCAAGCAAAGATACCCTCATTATCAAAAGCTTGTGTATGGGATATACATGACCATGAAGAAGGTTGCTCATTATTTCTCTGATCATTCCATCACAGTCGTCAGTGATGCTCCACTTTCAGAGATTTTGCACAACAGAGATGCAACTGGTCGAGTGGCGAAATGGGCGATTGAACTTCTTCCCCTTGATATCAAGTTTGAGCCAAAGAAAGCCATTAAGTCCCAGGCAATAGCAGATTTCCTTGCCGAGTGGATTGAACAACAGCAGCCGACTGAAGTTCACTCGGAGCATTGGACCATGTTCTTTGATGGCTCTAAGATGTTGAAGGGTTCTGGTGCTGGGGTTGTCCTGGTGTCCCCCAGAGGAGATAAGCTCAGATATGTGCTCCAGATTCACTTTGATTCCTCCAACAATGAGGCAGAGTACGAGGCCCTTTTGTATGGGTTGCGCATGGCCATTTCACTCGGCGTCCGTCGCCTTATGGTTTATGGCGACTTAGATTTGGTGGTCAACCAAGTGATGAAGGAGTGGGACGTTAGAAGCCCAGCCATGACTGGATACTGTAATGCAGTGAGGAAGCTGGAAAAGAAGTTTGAGGGGTTAGAGCTCCATCATATACCCCGATTGAAAAATCAAGCAGCTGATGATCTAGCAAAGATAGGTTCCAAGAGAGAAGCCATTCCGAGTGGTGTGTTCTTAGAGCATATTCATACTCCATCAGTAAAAGAAGATCCTTTCACCTAAGAAGCTCCGCAACCCAAGAGTGCCACAGATCCGACTAAAGTAGAAGTCCCAGCAGTGGTCGACTTGGTCATGGAGGTCTTAGTAGTCACTCCCGACTGGACAGTTCCATATATCGCGTATATCCTAAGAAAAGAGCTCCCGGAGGATGAGGAAGAGGCTCGACAGATCGTCCGTCGATCCAAGGCCTTTACCGTAATCAAAGGACAGTTGTACAGAGAGAGCGCGACTGGAGTTGGTCAGAAGTGCATAACGCCAGAAGAAGGTCGAATCATCCTTGATGATATCCACTCAGGGACCTGTGGCCATCATGTTTCCTCTCGGACCATCATGGCCAAAGCATACCGAGCCAGATTTTACTGGCCAAAGGCAAATGAGATGGCAAAGGAAATAGTGGACAAGTGCGAAGGATGTCAGTTCTACTCCAATATGTCACACAAGCCTGCATCAGCTCTGAAGACCATACCACTCGTCTGGCCCTTCGCAGTATGGGGGTTGGATATGGTGGGTCCCTTGAGAACAGGTCGAAGCGGTTTCACGCATGTACTGGTGGCAGTCGACAAGTTCACCAATTCGATTGAGGCTAAACCCATCAAGAACCTTGACGCCGGTACTGCTGTTAGCTTCATCAGGGAACTGATATTCAGGTATGGAGTCCCGCACAGCATCATTACAGATAATGGGTCAAACTTCGACTCAGAAGAATTCAGGGATTTCTGCACCTCTCAAGGCACACGAGTTGACTACGCTTCGGTCGCCCATCCACAGTCGAATGGACAAGCGGAGCGAGCCAATGGCTTGATCCTCAAAGGGTTGAAACCCCGACTGATGCGTGATCTCAAGCATGCGGCTGGAGCATGGGTCGACGAACTTCCCTCAGTGCTTTGGGGTCTGCGAACCACGCCTAATCAGTCGACGGGAGAACTCCATTCTTCTTGGTCTATGGAGCTGAAGCAGTCTTGCCGAGTGATCTTCTCCACAATGCTCCTCGAGTTGAACTTTACAACGAGGCTGAAGCTGAACAAGCGCGGCAGGATGCAGTCGACCTTTTAGAGGAAGAAAGGGAGATGGCTCTGATCCGCTCGACCATCTACCAACAAGACTTGCGTCGCTTCCATGCTAGAAACGTGAAGAGTCGAGCCTTCCAGGAAGGAGATTTGGTTCTCCGATTGGATCAGCAGAAACAACACAAGCTTCCTCCTTCTTGGGAAGGACCCTTCATCGTCACCAAGGTCCTCCACAACGGGGCGTACCGTCTCTACAACGTCAAGCACAATATCGACGAGCCCCGAGCTTGGAACGCGGAACTACTCCGTCCATTTTACACTTAAGTTGTCACTCGGATGAGTTGTAATAAAAGTACTTCTATAGTCCATGTTTTGCAAGATAATAGTGTCATAATTTCCCCAATAATTTTTGTCACTTTTATTTGTTCAGTAAAAATTCTCCCCTCAGTGGGTGACTTAGCCGCGAATCCGTTTCGCCTAAGTTTGTAAAAAAAATCCCTACTGAGTGGTGAGCCGGACTCCCACTCGGGGGCTTAGCTGCAGTCCAAGTACTCGCCTAAGTTTCAATAAAATCCTACCGAGTGGTGAGCCAGACTCCCACTCGGGGGCTTAGCTGCAGTCCAAGTACTCGCCTAAGTTTCAATAAAATCCTACCAAGTGGTGAGCCAGACTCCCACTCGGGGGCTTAGCTGCAGTCCAAGTACTCGCCTAAGTTTCAATAAAATCCTACCGAGTGGTGAGCCAGACTCCCACTCGGGGGCTTAGCTGCAGTCCAAGTACTCGCCTAAGTTCAAATTCAATGTGCGCTCGCAAGGAGGACGAGGTGCAGGTCGACTGCGACCCTCTCCTCTGAGCTACGCCACAAGTACAATGTGCGCTCGCAAGGAGGACGAGGTGCAGGTCGACTGCGACCCTCTCCTCTGAGCTACGCCACAAGTACAATGTGCGCTCGCAAGGAGGACGAGGTGTAGGTCGACTGCGACCCTCTCCTCTGAGCTATGCCACAAATTCAATGTGCGCTCGCAAGAAGGACGAGGTGCAGGTCGACTGCGACCCTCTCCTCTGAGCTACGCCACAAGTACAATGTGCGCTCGCAAGGAGGACGAGGTGCAGGTCGACTGCGACCCTCTCCTCTGAGCTACGCCACAAGTACAATGTGCGGTCGCAAGGAGGATGAGGTGCAGGTCGACTGCGACCCTCTCCTCTGAGCTACGCCACAAGTACAATGTGCGGTCGCAAGGAGGATGAGGTGCAGGTCGACTGTGACCCTCTCCTCTGAGCTACACCACAAGTACAACGTGAAAATCCTACCGACTGAGGAGCAAACCTCCCACTCGGGGGCTTAGCTGCAGCCCAGTGCTCGCCTAAGTTATAAAAATCCTACCGAGTGAGGAGCAAACCTCCCACTCGGGGGCTTAGCTACAGCCCAGTGCTCGCCTAAGTTATAAAAATCCTACTGAGTGGAGAGCAGACCTCCCACTCGGGGGCTTAGCTGCAGCCCAGTGCTCGCCTAAGTTATAAAAATCCTACCGAGTGGAGAGCAGACCTCCCACTCGGGGGCTTAGCTGCAGCCCAGTGCTCGCCTAAGTTATAAAAATCCTACCGAGTGGAGAGCACACCTCTCACTCGGGGGCTTAGCCGCAGCCCAGTGCCTGCCTAAGTGAATTGAAGAATAAGTCGACTGCAGTAAGCATCTCACTTTAAACCTGCAAAAGACATTTCAAGCCAAATGCAAGCATATTCAAACGTCGAATCCAAGTTCAGATGGATACCTAAAGGAACCGAAAGTGCTCAGGCGCTAAGCCTGTTAAGGTTTATCGGTTACAAAATCACTCGGCATACCGAGGCAAATTTAAAGTGTCGAGCTCAAAGAAGTTTTTTACCCCTCCTGTGGAGGGCTGGAAGGTGCAACAAACTCATCAAGATCAATTCCGTCCGCGATCCGAGTGGCAGCAGCGGTGAAAGTCTCCATGAAAGACCGGAAGTCATGCTTCTTGGTGTTAGCCACCCGAAGAGCCGCCAGCTTGTCTTCTCGTGCATCTTTGCAATGGACTCGGGCCAGACACAGAGCGACATCTGCACCACACCTGGCGGAAGACTTCTTCCACTCCTGCACTCGACCAGGGACTGTGTTTAGTCGAGTCATCAAAGACTCGAGGTCATTTTGGAGCGTCTCCCTGGGCCAGAGCGTAGTGTCAATGCGGGAAGTGGCGACCTTCAGCCTTGCAAGATAGTCAACGACAGCAGCAACGCGAGACTCAAGCCGGAACACGTTCATGGAAACTTCATCATTCACCGGAGAGTTGATGGGGTCCAGGTTTGGTTCCAGTCGACTAGTTTCCTCTTCAAAGTTTTGGCAAAATTCTGCAAAGTACAATCGCTGAGTCAAGGCAATGGTCGAATGGAAAGATCACTGTAAAAACGATTGTTGGACGCAAAGGATTACCTTCGAGCATGAGGAACAACTTCTTGGCGAGTCCGCTCAGATAGGCCTCCAGATCATTCTTCTTCCCAGCCAACTGGCTGGCCTTGTTGTTCAGGGCAGCTTTGTCACTTTTCAGTCGACTGACCTCCTTGTTGGCAATCGCAAGAGCAGCTTTCAGATTAGTGTTTTCTTCTTCAAGCTTGGTGACCGAAGCTAACTTCTCGTCAGCAAGCTTGGTCTTCTCAGCTAGCTCAAGGTCTTTCTTCTTCTGGGCCTCCTTCACTTTGCCTGCAAAGTTACAGCAAGATCAGATTTTGAAACAAATGAGGGACAAAATCAGTCGTCGAGGCCTCACCAAACGTACTTTTGGTCTCCTCCTTCGCCTTCGCCAGATTCTCCTGGACCAGCTTCAGATGAAGTTCGAGCTAGATATGCTTGTTCTCCAGCTCGGTATAACGAGCCGCAAGGTCGTAGGATTTCTGCGAAGAACCAATCGACAAAATGTCAAAGATAATTCACTTCCGAGTGGATAAGAGAAAATCATGCGTTTCTAAGACTACAACTGAATACAAACATTCGATCGTAGTCTCGGGGTCTACACCCAGTGGGTGCACTCAGCGTGCCCCCACTAGTTCTATTAAGATAGAGTCGACCAGTCGACCAAAAAAAAACAGGGCGTATTCTTCAGACTATAATCGGCTGCCAGCAGTCGACCACAGTCTCGGGGACTACACCCAGTGGGTGCACTCAGCGTGCCCCCACCGGTTTGAGAAATCCATTCGACCTGGTCGAATGACGGAAGAACTTAACTTATAAAGCCTATGGCCGACTGCCAGCAGTCGACCACAGCCTTGGGGACTACACCCAGCGGGTGCACTCAGCGTGCCCCCGCTAAATCGGAGTTTCAATCAACACACCCAGTGGGTGACTACTATGGATTCCGGAAAGAAAGATTTTTCAGAAATCATATCCTAACAGAACAGGCGATGACCGACTGACCTGAACGTTGCTTTGAAGAGCAGAACTGGCGTCATAGGCTACCTGGCTAGCCTCCGGGATGGCCTTCACCTGCTCCATCATGACTCTCGCCTGGCGTATCGCTTCCTTTGCAGCACTGGCTTGGTCCTCTGGGACGTAGTGTGTCGAGAAGAGGGAAGGCTGTGCAACACTCGACGATGCGGGGTGAGCACTCATTAGCGGCACCGTGAAAGATACGGTGTGCCGAGTGGTGTTCTCCTCCTCCGCGACCAGAGTCTCGGGTGCCGTCACATCCTGAGCCACCCTGTCGGCAGACGCTTTCCTGCTCCTCCTGTGCTTCAGCGGTTCCTCGTCGTCGTCGTCGTCAGGAAGGGTTATAATGACATTGGATGGAGCTGCAGAAAAGAATCAGAATTAGAGACCAAGAGCCAATCGACTAAAAAAACGGAATTAAGAGAGTGGTACCAGGTTTTGAGGTTGCAGCATCCTCCATCTCATGATCGTCGGCCCTGGCTGAGGTCTCGGAAGTAGCAGCACTGCAATTCCAAAAATCAGTCGGTTAACTCATGAGTCGACCAAAAATAAACTTGTGTAGAGCAAGGAGACTCAGATAACACTTTTACCCTGATATGGTGGGAATCGACACCTTCATCTTCGGCAAGATCTTCGCTGGTTTCGTCGGTGTCGTTCGAGATTGCTTCGGAGCCTTCTCAGTCGGCACCGGAGAAGTGGTCCGAGGGCGCTTGGTCGACTGCGCGACAGTCGCAACCCCCTTACCACGTTCAGTCGCAGGGTCGTGGATGAGCTTCGACCGCCTCTCCGTGCGAGGCGGTGCGATTTCCTCCCCCTCCTCCTCTTCTTCCTCCTCCTCCTCCTCCTCATCATCATCATCATCTTCAGCAGCATCCGAGTCCCACTCCTCCTGGCTTTGGCCACCACTCGCTTCTCCCTCCTCAGTCGGAGTGTGCGCTCCATTGGGCATCGAGTACAGTTCGGTGAGGGCCTGTCAGACATCAAGACAAAGATCAATCGACCAATTTGCGGCGAAAACGGAATAAGTATGGCAAGAATACAATTGGAGGTAAAGTGGGCATACCTTGTCTGGAATGCTGGAATGGTCGAGTGGTGGAATCCTCCTGGCTCCACGAGGGTTGTCCTTGTTCCCAGTGACCGCGGCCATCCACCTCTCCAGCGTGGCATCATCGACTGCTTCTGGATTGATCCGAGTCTCATCTTCGGTCTCGCAGTACAGCCACATGCAATGGCCTCGGTACTGAAGAGGCTGGATACGTCGCCTAAGAAAGACCTCCAGGAGATCCATACCCATCACTCCTTCCCGAACTAACTGGACTACGCGCTCCATCAACATCTTCACGTCGGCTTTCTCCTCCGGGAGCACCTTCAGAGAGGAGGGTTTGTTGGCTCGGTCCATGGTAAACGGAGGGAGACCACTCGACTGCCCCAGCGTCGACTCGTTCTGGCAGTAAAACCAAGTCGACTGCCAGCCTCTGACCGACTCAGGAAGGGTCATGGTTGGGAAGGTGCTCTTATTCCTCATCTGGATCCCCAGACCTCCACACATCTGAATAACCTTGGTTTTATCGTCATCTGGACTCGCCTTCTTCACGGTCTGAGAGCGACACATGAATATATGCTTGAATAGACCCCAGTGCGGTCGGCAACCCAGAAAGTTCTCACACATGGACACAAAAGCAGCAAGGTAGGCGATAGAGTTCGGATTGAAGTGGTGGAGTTGCGCCCCAAAGAAGTTCAAGAAACCACGGAAGAAAACACTCGGCGGCAAAGAAAACCCACGGTCGACGTGGGTAGCCAGAAGAACACACTCACCCTCCTCCGGCTGGGGTTGCCACTCGTTCCCTGGGAGCCTTGCTGCTCCGTGGGGGATCAGACCGTCGTTGGCCATGTCGGTGAGATCCTTCTCGGTGATGGTCGACCGGATCCAATCTCCTTGGACCCAGCCGTGCGGCAGACGAGATCTGGACGAAGACCCGCCCCGACTGGTTGTTCTCCCTTTCGCCTTCCCCGTCGCTGACGCCTTCTTCGCGCGTTCCAGCGCCGCCGTCTTCTCCTTCACCATGGCTTCCAGTGAAGCGAACAAGGAGCGATTGCGCGGAGGCGAGAGCGGGCGCAGTGGGCGGAGGCAGAGAGGGCAGAGGGAGAATGGAGAGATACTGTTCAAAAGCCCTCGCCGGGTGCCTTTATAAGAACACTTCCGAGTGGATGACAGGTGGTCCCGGGCGATCCAATCACATCCCAAAACAGTCGCGCGTACGCGATACGTGGCGAAAAAGGTGGCGCGGAGATCGAGGCGTCTATGCCCTATCCCATCCGAGCGCCGCGGTCCGCCCCGCTTCGCGCGCTTGCCCAAATTTTGTATCCCACAAAATCCGCGAACGGCAGATCGATCTGTCAGGCGCGAGATTTCCTGCGATCCGTCACTCGGGGATTGTTAAGTTCAAAAGTTCACTCGACGAAAGAAAAGAATGGATCAAGGCGACTGAAGAAAAGTTGCTGATTATCAACGAAGAGATTATTGGTCCAAGACGATACATATCCAGAACGCAAAAGGAGGTCGGAAATAATATCAACTCCTTCCTCACTCAAACCTCAATCCATTCGGGGGCTAATGATGAAGTCATGTACCTAGGGTAGGGTCATAGACCTGATCTAAGTACCCTACCCAAGGACACCCTCAGAAAAAACTACCTTCCAGTCGACCAAGAGGGACTTCACTCGACGGACTTGAAGGACTCGACCATGAAGACTCACTCGACCACCAGAAGGTCAAGAAGCACTCTGTACCGCAACGGTCTGTAATTAAGTAGGCTTTATGGTATTTAGGACACTTTATGTGAGGCGTTACCTGTAATGCCTAGACTTAATGTACTTTAAACCCCGCATTACTGAGGGCCGGAGGGGTCTGGCAGGCACTATATAAGCCACCCCCCTCCTCAGTGTAAAGGGTTCGCACCCCTGTAATCCATACACACATAATCCACTCGACCGCCTCCGGGCTCCGAGACGTAGGGCTGTTACTTCCTCCGAGAAGGGCCTGAACTCGTACATCTCTTGTGTTTACAACTGCTCCGTAGCTAGGACCTTGCCTCTCCATACCTACCCCCACTCTACTGTCAGACTTAGAACCACGACAACCCCCTCTCAAAGAGAGGATCAATGATGATGACGATGGCAGTGATTTCCCCCTCCCGGAGGGATGTTTCCCCGGCAGAACAGCTCCGCTGGATCCCTAGATTGGTCATGCCCAGGTTCCGCCTCGAGACGGCGGCGCTTCGTCCCGAAAGCTTCTCTCTGATTTTTTCTAGGGCAAAAGACATCATATAGCAGAAGATGGGCGTCGGGGGCCTGCCAGGGGGCCCATGAGGTAGGGGCCATGCCCAGGGGGTAGGGCACGCCCTCCACCCTCGTGGCTGACTGGTGGCCCCCCTCTGGTGCTTTCTTCGCCCAATATTTCTTATATATTCCAAAACTGATCTCCGTGAAGTTTCAGGACTTTTGGAGCTATGCAGAATAGGTCTCTAATATTTACTCCTTTTCCAGTCTAGAATTCTAGCTGCTGGAATTCTCCCTCTTCATGTAAAACTTATAAAATAAGAGGGAAAAGGCATAAGTATTGTGATATAACATGTAATAACAGCCCATAATGAAATAATATTGATATAAAAGCATGATGCAAAATGGACGTATCAGGTGCTTGATCGGTCGGAACGAAAAGAAGTTTGACTACATCAACCGCGTTGGCAAACGCTTCCGTTTTCGGTCTACGAGGGTACGTGGACACACTCTCCCCCTCTCGTTGATATGCATCTTTTAGATAGATCTTGTGTGAGCATAGGAAAATTTTGAAATTGCATGCTACGTTCCCCAACAGTTCTGTGGTAAGTCAAAGTAACCGTGTGTCCAGAACAGCAAGGAGGAATCCCGAGGAATCACCCTCAATGGATTCCCACTCGATGTAACCTTCAACGTGGACTTGTAGGAATCACCCTCAATGGTCCACACTTGAGGGGTTACACGAAAGAGTCGTTCTCGGGAGTGGAGAAGGAGGAATCACCCTCGATGAACACAACCGAATAGCTACATGATACGTCTACAACGTATCTATAATTTTTGATTGTTCCGTACTATTATATTACCCGTTTTGGATGTTTATGGGCTTTACTTTACACATTTATATCATTTTTGGGACTAACCTACTAAACGGAGGCCCAGCTCGTATTGCTGTTTTTTTGCCTATTTCAGTGTTTCGAAGAAAAGGAATATGAAATGGAGTCCAACTGGAATGAAACCTTCGGGAGCGATATTTTTGGAACAAACATGATCCAAAGGACTTGGGGTGGAAGTCAAGAAACAAGGGAGGCGGCCACGAGGGTGCCCGACGCGCCCCCACCCTCGTGGGCCCCTCGGGAGTCCACCGACCTACTTCTTCCTCCTATATATACCCATGTACCCCGAAAACATCAGAAGCAACCACGAAAAACTATTTCCACCACCATAACCTTCTATATCCGTGAGATCCCATCTTGGAACCTTCGCCGGCGCTCCGCCGGAGGGGGAATCCATCACGGAGGGCCTCTACATCATCTCCAAGGCCTCTCCGATGAGTTGTGAGTAGTTTACCACAGTCCTTCGGGTCCCTAGTTATTAGCTATATGGCTTCTTCTCTCTCATTGAATCCCAATACCATGTTCTCCTCGATCTTCTTGGAGATCTATTCGATGTAACTCTTTTTTGCGGTGTGTTTGTCGAGATCCGATGAATTGTGGGTTTATGATCAAGTTTATCTATGAGAAATATTTGAATCTCCTCTAAATTCTTTTATGTGTGATTAAGTTATCTTTGCAAGTCTCTTCGGATTATGAGTTTGGTTTGTCCTACTAGATTGATCTTTCTTGCAATGGGAGAAGTGCTTAGCTTTGGGCTCAATCTTGCGGTGTCCTTTCCCAGTGACAGCAGGGGAAGCAAGGCACGTATTGTATTGTTGCCATCGAGGATAAAAATATGGGGATTATATCACATTGCATGAGTTTATCCCTCTACATCATGTCATCTTTCTTAATGCGTTACTCTATTCCTTATGAACTTAATACTCTAGATGCATGCTGGATAGCGGTCAATGTGTGGAGTAATAGTAGTAGATGCAGGCAGGAGTAGGTCTACATGTCAGGGACGTGATGCCTATATACATGATCATGCCTAGATAATCTCATAATTATTTGCTTTTCTATCAATTGCTCGACAGTAATTTGTTCACCCACCGTAATACTTATGCTATCTTGAGAGAAGCCACTAGTGAAACCTATGGCCCCCGGGTCTAGCTCTTATCATATAAGCTTTCAATCTACTTTTATTTGCATCTTTACTTTTCCAATCTATATCATAAAAATACCAAAAATATTTATCTTATCATATTATCTCTATCAGATCTCACTTTCGCAAGTGGCCTTGAAGGGATTGATGACCCCTTTATTATGTTGGTTGCGAGTTCTTGTTTGTTTGTGTAGGTGCGTTGGACTTTTGAGGAGCCTCCTACTGGATTGATACCTTGGTTCTCAAAAACTGAGGGAAATACTTACGCTACTATTGCTGCATCACCCTTTCCTCTTCAAGGAAAACCAACGCAAGCTCAAGACGTAGCACTACACTACAGGGTTAACATCAGAAGTGCTGATGAGGTATCACCCCTGATACTCGATAATAACTTTGCAGAGTCGTACAACTAAGGGGGGTGATGTGCGGTGTCAGGGCCTGGACGTCGATCACGTTGATTAAGTCACTGAACATAAAGCGGGGCAACTGGGACAAGGTGCGGGGCATTGATGGATCTCTAACCAATCTATACTAGACAGTTTAGGATAAGCAGGTAAGGTATGAAAGCAGGTAGCAAAAACATGTTATGCATCAGAATATGATCATATAAAAGCAGTAGCAGTTCTAATGCAAGCAAGAGAGGGAAAGAAATGGGTGATATCAGAATGAACAAGGGGGGTTCACTTGCCTGGAAGCTCTGCTGAAAAGGAACGGTCGTCGGCAACGTAGTCGATCACAGGGGCAGCATCGGTCTCGGGGTCTACCAAAGAGAAGAGGGGGAAGAAACAATAAATACAGAGAAAACAGATGCATGGCATGGCAATAAGCAGAGCTAAGGGTGTTCTAACGTAGTAGTACACGTTGCAAACGGAGGGGGTAAACATCCGAGGATGATTTTTCGGCAGTAGACAGATTCTGGACAAATGAAAGAGAGGGGACGGTTCCATGTTAAGCATGCTAGGAGCATCTAACAGATGAACGGACCGCGTATTTGGATTCGTTGGATTTTTCTGAGCAACTTTCATATATAAAACATTTTCCTCGGAGTTACAGTTTATTTTATATGAATTTTCAAAGGTTTAAGTATTTTCTGAAATTATTCTATTTACTTAAATCGATTGAAAATGAAAATTGATGTTGATATGGCGTCATACATGCATCAGCGGTCAGCTGACCAGTCAACGGGCCTGCGCGGGACCTACCAGCAGTGACTGGGCGCTGCCCAGTCAGCCGTTGACTGGGTCAACAGGTCCCGTGGGGCCCGATGGCAGCGACACAGGGAGGGCCGCGTGGCGGCCAGGTTAGCAGGCGACGCCGGAGTCGCTCCGGTGACCCTCTCGCGGCGGCTCATCACCCAAGTTGGCCAGGAAACCGCTACAGTGACCCGTTCTTCGCGTGCGAGGCAGCATTCGGAAGCTGGCGACGTCGCGCAACCATTGTGGCGGTCGTAGGGGTCGGGGGTGGCCAGCTGGGGCCGGCAACAAGGCCTTGCAGCGGTTGTGCGTCGGCTGCAACGCACGCGTACAGGCGCAGGTGGTGCGGGTGCTTGGCGAGGTCGAAGCAAGGGCGCGCGGGCGGGAGCCGGTCACGGCAGCGGTAACCCTGGTTGGTTGATCACGGACAATGTTGTTGTGGCATTTGAAATTGTTCATACGATGAAGTGACGGAAGAAGGGAAGAATTACACTTGTGTAGTTAAACTTGACATGATGAAGGCCTATGATAGAGTGGAGTGCCATTTTTTGGAAGCTATACTCTTGAAGCTGGGTTTCAATGCTAATCTGGTAAGATTGATCATGAAGTGTGTCACATCAGTTTGTTTCTTGTCTGTGTGAATGGAGAGCTGCAGCCTTTCTTCAACCCTTCTAGAGGGCTTCAGCAGGGGTGCCCAATTTCCCCTTATTTATTTGTACTTTGCGTCGAAGGGCCTCACTTCGCTCTTGAAGCACTATGGTAACTTTGTTGACATAGGCATTAGAGTGAATTTCAGAGCACCTTGGGTGAATCACCTCTTCGCTGATGATAATCTTATTTTCATCAAGGCGAACTGATACGTCTCTGTCGTATCTACTTTTCCTAACATTTTGCTCTAGTTTTGGACTCTAATTTGGATGATTTGAATGAAACTAACCCGGATTGGCGTTGTTTTCAGAAAAACTACCATGGTGTTGTTTTTGTGCAAAAATAAAAGTTCTTAGAATGGAACGGAACTTTTTGGAGAATTATTTTATAATAAAATAAAAATACTGGAGCCAAGAACCACCAGAGAGGGCCCTTGGTTGAGCACAACCCACCAGGGCACGCCACCCCCTCCAGGCATGCCCAGGTGGGTTGTGCCCACCTGGTGGCCCCGCAGACCCTAACTCTGATGCTATAAAATCCTATATTTGGAGAGAAAATCAGGGAGAAAGAATTATCGTATTTCACGAGGCGGAGTCGCCACCACCTCCTGTTCTTCATCGGGAGGCCAGATCTGGAATCCTTTTGGGGCTCCGGAGTGGGGAATCTTCGATCTTCGTCATCACCAACCCTTCTCCATCGCCAATTCCTTGATGCTCCCCACCGGGAGTGAGTAATTCCTTCGTAGGCTCACTGGTCGGTGAGGAGTTGGATGAGATTCATCATGTAATCGAGTTAGTTTTGTTAGGGCTTAATCCCTAGTATCCACTATGTTCTGAGATTGATGTTGCTATGACTTTGCTATGCTTAATGCTTCTCACTAGGGTCCGAGCCATGATTTTAGATTTGAACCATTTATGTTTTCACCATTATATCTATGTCCTAGATCCGATCTTGCAAGTTATATGCACCTGCTATGTGTTATGATCTGTAAACCCCGGAGTGACAATAGTCGGGATACTTTCCGGTGATGACCATATTTTGAGGAGTTCATGTATTCACAGTGTGCTAATGCTTCATTCCCATTCTCTATTAAAAGGAGGTCTTAATATCCCTTAGTTTCCTTATGGACCCTGCTACCACAGGAGGGTAGGACAAAATATGCCATGCAAGTTCTTTCCATAAGAACATATGACTATTTATGGAATACATGCCTACATTATATTTATGAGCTGGAGCTAGTTGTATATCGCCCTAGGTTATGACTGTTATATGATGAATATTATCCACTGAGTTCACCGATCCAATGCTTACAAATTTTTCACAAATTGTTCTTGCTAAGTTACTACTGTTGCTATTGTTACACTTGCTACAAAATCATCGTTATCTCTACTACGTTACTGCTACTGTTACAACTACTATCAAAACTATCATATTACCGTGCTACTGATCATATTGTTGCAGATATTTAATCTCCAGGTGTGGTTGAATTGAAAACTCAACTACTAATACTTACAAATATTCTTTGGCTCCCCTAGTGTCGAATCTATAAATTTGGGTTGAATACTCTACCCTCGAAAACTGTTGCGATCCCCTATACTTGTGTAACAACCCGACCCGAATGGATCAAGTCTCTGTGCTTAAGTGTCATCCCTGGATCGGTATGCTGACACACATAGTACTCGAGGATTTATAACAGAGGTAAATCACATGTATAAAGTAACGTAAATACTATTACCTCAATCCAAATAGCGGAAGTAACAAGGTTGTGGATTCCCATCAACACCAACGGCAAAGTTGAGTGTAGAAATCGTAACCCTAACGTATCACTTACTCGTCATAAGATATCCTGCAACATGAGACGTTGCAGCCACAAGGGTCAGTACATTGAATGTATTGGCAAATTCACACCATAGGATAATGATGAATAATAACTATCACTACATGCATATTTGGCTCGTGGAAAGCTCTATGGTTATAGTTTTTGCAAAAAGCCAATTTTTCCCTACTATAAAGGAATAAATTTTATTTAACTATCATGGTGGTTGATAAAATATTGAGAAGGTAAACCCCCTCTCAATCCCAAATTAAAGTCATTAACAACCCAACAATATTAATTAAGAGTGTTGAGATACATGTGAATACTCAAGTACTAGATACTCAAATTGTCCATAACCGGGGACACGGCTAACCATGATTAGTTTGTACACTCTGCAGAGGTTTGCGCACTTTCCCCCACAAGACTCAATCGCCTTCGTTGGATTTCTCGCACTACATGATGTTTGATAAATGGATGACCGAGACACAGTCTTTCAGAAACATTAACTCTCTACTCCGGGTAGACCATACCGAACCTACAAAACCCACTACCTGCTGATCTACCTCTTCAAGAGCTTCATGTAACTTACTCAGCTATGCTAGAGCCCATAATAGCTTGTGGCTGCACACGGAAGTTTCTAGTATGAATAGTCTCAGTTCCCTTTGAGCCTGGGTGGCCGTCCATAGGAAGATCACACGGTAACCCTGGGATTTCAAAAAAAAATAGGCAATCACTGGATACCCCAGGTGCCTCAGTCCACCCAGATGTGTATTTAAGTTGCCACCTTAAGTAAACCATTAATTAATAATCTCACATCTGTCATGGAAATCACTCAAACCCAATCCACGTCTATGAGCATAGCATGGCAATATAAGCAACGTGTAGAAGTAACTCCTAGGGGTTTGATAATAAACAGGGCAATAGGTTCTACCTCAGCAACTACTTCCCAAACCACAAGTTAAAGACATCCTAATCATGCAATGTTTGAGGATTGAACTAATGCATAAAAACTGGGTATGAAAGGGATATGATCAAAGTGTGAACTTGCCTGCAATGTTGATGAAGATGATTCGCACTCAAAACTCTTGATAGTTCTACTCGTCACACTCCGGTCAATCTATCGTGAGCAAGCAATAGTAACCACACATAAGCAATCACTGAAAAGATCGGAGAGAACGAAGAAAACAATTCGAAAAACATCAAAACCAAATCAAATAACTCTTGCAGCATAAAACAATTTCTAACAGTACCAAAACTATGTGAATTTGGCCTTATCGGAAAGTTTAGGTCAAGAGCTTCGATTTGCAAAAAGAATCAACTAAATCGGAGTTACAAAACTCAAGTTACAGATGAAACAAGATCGAATAATAATCTGAACTAAACTCAATTTTTTTTAAATTGTTAAAAACATGTTTAAGTTGTTTATCTGGATAGAGGGGATCATAGCGAAGAAGTGGGCGTTGGTTTCGTTGGACTTGGATACATGAGTAAAAAAGATGTGATTGTTTGAAGTCCAGGGGCTAAACTGTAAAAGAAATACTACAAATAGGTCCCTGGCCGAAATTAAAAGAAAAAGAGAAATTCTATCGAGCGAACGCTCGCTATAGCAACTAATCTAGCGAATCTGTTCACAAATAAAACCTAAACGAACGGGCGTTCGTTAATTAGCCAAAACGAAAAAAACAAGACTGAATCGAGATCGTCGGATCTCGATCCGACGGCGGGGGTCGGGGCTAGGGTTTAGCCAAACTCCGGCGAGGTCGGGCAGACGGTGGCGGCTCGGGTCCGGCTGGGGCAGCGGCTCCGGTCGTCCAGGAGGGCGGCCAAGGGGCGGGGAGGGGCGGCGCTGGGCGGTGGGGTCGATGGTGGCGCAGGCGGCGGTCGGCGGCGATGGTGGAGTGCGGGACAGGGCGGCGGAGTTGCGGCGACGACGGCAAACGGCGCGGCGGCGGCTCGGCTTCGAGCGGCGAGATGCGGGAGAGAGAGGGGGGGTCTGGGCGGCGGCTTTATAGGAGGAGGGGAGGCACTGGCGTGGGGAAGGGGCAAGGGGAGGCCGGGGCGGACACAGCGGCGGCGGCGATGCCGTGGTGGCTCGGGACTTCGTCCCGAGCTCGGGGACGAGCGGCGCGGGCAAGGTGGGCTGGCTGGGCCGTGGCCTGGCTGGTTAGCTGGGCCGGCCCAGTCGGCGGAAGTTTTTTTTAACAGACAAACAAAAATGAAAACAAAATAAATAGAAATGTTATATAGGTATATAATATATAAAAAAATTCAGAAAAAGATTTTCTACAAGATGAACATTAATCTAGCTTCAAATAAAATCTACAAAAATTCAAATAATTCAAACAGTTCTACAGCTGTAATAAAATCCAATAAAAATCATTTTCAAAATACGAAAATGATTTCAAATTTATTTCTCTCCAATTTTCTGATGTAGGGAATCATTTTACCCCAATTTTTGTATATTTTATTTTTGGAGAAAAATAATTTGAATAAAACCCAAATAACCAATTGAAAAATAATTTCAAAAGGATTTTAAATTGGATTTCTTTTAAACTCGCAACTCATATTTCATATAATTTGAAGAAGTCATTTTATCTTCTCTCATGAAAATCATTGAGTTGCATGAAGTTTATGAATTGAAATATTTCCAAATGAAATTCAAATATTTTCAAATACCCTTTCATTTAATTAAATGGAAGAAGTCATATCATCTTCGCTCAAGGGTTTTGTATTTGAAAAGAATTTGAATTCATGAAGATCAGAAAATAAAATGAAAGTTTGGGAAAGTCCTTTTATTCCCTCTCATTTAACTTTCAAAAAGTTTCGAATTCACTCACTTTCAGTCAATCAATCAAACAATCAATCAAAACTATCTATTTAATATAACATTCCAAAATTTAGAATTTGGGGATGTTACAAACCTACCACCCTTAAAATGAATCTCGTCCTCGAGATTCAGAGAGGCTCGCAAGAAATAGGTTAGGGTCGGGGTCTTCTGAATCCATCGGTCGTCTTCGGGGTCTCGGGTGCTACCACCCTTAGAAGCATCGTTACGGTTCCATCAAAACTCATATACTCCATCCTTATTCCTGACAGTGTCGGTCTTCTCAGATGTCGGGAAAAATTCCTTCTCTCGGCTCTTCCGGTAGTGGCATAACATTTCCTCAATACTTATGTCCTTTCATCTTGGTACGGTTATTCCGAGACTGGGTCTTCTTAGCTGACGGGTCTGGCGCCAATACTAAACAACTATCGATATCTCATGGTGGTCAACAATTTATGGTTTCTCCTGCAGGAAATGGGTCTGGGTCGAACCTCACCATATATCCTACGATTGGCAACAGCTGCCATGTACAAGGGAAAAAAATATTGCTATACCATTCTAAGGTTTAAACAAGGTTTTGATCGTAGTCTCTCTCTTCTTTGGGTAATTCACTCAGATTTACCATCCCACATAGCAAGACGAACAATAAGAGTAGTATGGTGATCAATCCGTCCCGCACCCAAATCATTATCTTGTATATGGTTTAGCGAATCTCGCATGCTAACACTCGGTCATCCTCACAAGCATTGCAGAATTTCTCTTGTCGACGAACTAAGTTCGAATAAATCCATTGATTCTGCAAGCCAAAAAAAACATCTATTGTTTTCTTCACAACTCTTAGGTTTTGCGTTGCTCCTATAAAATCGTCTATCGATAAAAATCGTAACTTCTTCCAGGGTTTTTCCTTCAGCAAGAGTGTGCTTGCTTCTTGGCAGGTCCTGGGGCCTGTGGGTTATGGCCCATCTCATCAATTGTAAACCTTGAACTCATCCTCTGGGCAACTGATCGTTATTCCAACATTCAACTTCCATCTTCCTAGCATACTCAAAATCCATCCAATAGTAATATCTTTATTCCTTCTATTTGTACCAAACTAAGACGTGATTACTCAGACTCATCATGGAATTTCCATTGATCCATATTTCCAACATCATATCGCCTTTATATCCAATAGTAATTCATCTCTTCATCCTCGTGGGATATCCAACATACCGAGATAAAACTTATACTTATGAAGTCCATACTCCACTTCGTGGAACATCATTATCCTTTCCAGGGTCAAGCGTCCTTACCGGGGAATATTGGCCATCCCTGCATGGCACTTCTTCAACTGGGAAACGTGAAACACATCATGAACTCCTGACAGTGCTTCGGGTGACTCCAACTTGTTGGCCACTTCTCCCTTACGCTCCAAAACTCGGTATGGTCCTACAAATCTCGGGGCTAACTTTCCCTTAACTCCAAATAGTTTAACTCCTCGCAGAGGGGACACACGAAGACATGCTCTATCTCCAATTTCATAGACTTCCTCCTTGCGTTTTTGAGTCTGCATAACTCTTCTGCCTGGACTGAGCTACCTTCAGTCTATCTCGAAGCAACTTAACATTCTCTTCTGAATCCTTGATCACATTTGATCCAAACAACTGACGGTCTCCAACTTCATCCCACATCAACGGTGTCTGGCTCCTTCTCCATACAAAACTTTAAAAGGGGCCATCTTCAAACTGGCTTGGTAACTGTTGTTGTATGAGAACTCCGCGTAAGGTAGATTATCATCCCTACTAGATCCATAATTTAGCACACACGATCTCAACATGTCCTCCAGAATCTGATTGACTCTCTCGGTCTATCCATCTGTCTGCGGATGAAAGGCTGTACTGAACTCTAGCCTAGTACCCAAAGTGTTGCGCAGCTGATTCCAAAACTTTGAGGTAAACTGTGTTCCTCTATCTAATACGATGGTCCTGGAACTCCATGTAGACATACGATTCTGGTCAAATATATCTTGGCCAACTTCGCACTTGTATAGGTGGTTTTCAGTGGGATAAAGGGAGCCACTTTGGTCAAGCAAATCAACTACTACCCAGATAGAGTCATATCCCGTTCGGATTTTGGGAAATCCGGTAATGAAATCCATGCCAAGCTTATCCCCACTTCCATTCAGGTATCGGCATAGGCTGTAGTAATCCTACTAGCTTCTGATGCTCTGCTTTTACTCTCTCTGGCATACATCACCTACGACTACATACTCCGCAATATCCTTCTGCATACCAGTCCACCTGAAACGCTCCTTCAAATCCAAATACATCTTGGTGTTTCCGAGGCGAATCGAGTATGGTGAGTCATGAGCCTCTTGAAGTATTTACTTCCTGATCTTTGCATTATTGGGAACATATACACGGTACTCAAACCATAAGATGTCGTGCTCATCCTTATGAAAACATTTGGCCTTTTCTTTGCTCATCCTCTCTTTTATCTCAGCAATCTCTTTGTCATACTTCTGAGCTTCACGAATCCTTCCCAACAATGTAGACTGAACTTCCATTGCTGCAACAAAACCTTCGGGAACAATCTCCAACCGAAGTTCCCTGAGATCCTCGGCTAAATTCCTTTGGTAATCCCTCTCTTATGAGGGTATTCGTCCTTGTTTTATTTATGGCTGTGTCCTATTTCTCCACAAAGCTTGTATGCACAAGGTTTCTTCATATCCTTTGCATAAGGCCTCAATTTCTGGGACACAAGACAAGACCTTTGCAGATTCAACTTAAATTCTTCTCAAGTGGTTACTCTTTGCCATCCATTGATGGTTTGGTACATCCTCCACCAAGTAGCAGCAACTCTTACAAAGCACCAAAAAGCATGATGGGTCATATCCTTTCCGACTATAGGGTTATTCTTCATGTGATCCTCCATGTTCTGAATCCATCGGTCCGTCTCCAATTGACTCACCGGTCCAGAAAATACGAGCTCATCTCCATTCATCCTCTATTGGGTCCAAAGGTATTGGGGTGGGATAAGAGAGATAGAGAGGGATGCACACAATACAAACAAAAGTTTTGAAAAGGCAGATTTTATTGTGGCTGTCGAAAAAACAACAAACAAATGACAGCTCACAATCGTCGCATCTAATGTAAGTATATAATAGGGGTTTGGTCTTCTAGAGGTTAATAAATCTTCAAGGTCGTCAAACTCTTCAGGTCTTGGTCATGTCTTCGATGGCTTCTTCTGATCATGCTTGTCCTTCTCAAGTTCTTTTGCCAAATCATCTCTGTTGACGCGAAGTCTCTCATGACATCCTTTAATATTTCTCGGGTTGCATTCCAAACTTCTGGGTTTCAACATCCTTGGCATGAACCATGGTCCTAATGTCCTTCAGTTCCTGACAATTCTCCGGTATCTCGAGGTTTTGTTCCTCCAGTTACTTCAGCTTCTGGTTCCTGAGTTCTTCACGTAATGCCTCCTTGTCAAATATGACTTCCTAAAGTCCATCTTAAAATCCTTGATGTAATACTCCAGATCCTGGTGATGCACAGCTAAGTTTAAAACTTCGGCTTTGCTGATAGGTGCTCCATTATCCTTCTTCCATCCAATCCTTCAATGCATCTGCATGCTTAACTCCGCACGATGACAATAGCATAAGCGGGCGATAACATCATGGATGGCCGTGTTTCTGCTCTTGTCATTTCCATGAGCTATCATTCCATAGTTGATATCTCCTGCCTAAGGGTTTTCTTGACAAAACTTTGAGTTCTAATGCTCCATGTTCAGTTCTTTCTCTGATACACCTTGATCTCGGGTATTGACAGCTTCCATAGTCTGTCAAGTTCCATAAGTGTAGCTTTCCTTGGTCATACCAAATCTGGAAATTCTTCATATTCTCCTAGTCTTCGAAGTCTTTATCCGTCGTAGTTTCCATCCTTATAATGCTCGGTAAAATCCTCTTCATTCCGAAGTGGTCTTAGTTTTCCGATATCTAGTCCTTCTTGGAGTGGTCTCATCAGCCGAATCTTCGAGTGGTCAAAAGGGGAAAGGGGTATAGTCTCACTAAAAGGGAATATTTGAATAAGCTCAGAAGAGAAGAGAGGTAAAAGATTCTTTTGAAAAGAAAGTTGTAGAGAAACATCTTTCCTATGGGCTTGCCAGTTTCTATGGTCACGTCCTACAGTCAACATGTGCTCTGATACCATCTTGTAACGACCCGACCCGAATGGATCAAGTCTCTGTGCTTAAGCGTCATCCCTGGATCGGTATGCTGACACACACAGTACTCGAGGATTTATAATAGAGGTAAATCACATGTATAAAGTAACGTAAATACTATTACCTCAATCCAAATAGCGGAAGTAACAAGGTTGTGGATTCCCATCAACACCAACGGCAAAGTTGAGTGTAGAAATCGTAACCCTAACGTATCACTTACTCGTCATAAGATATCTTGCAACATGAGACGTTGCAGCCACAAGGGTCAGTACATTGAATGTGCTGGAAAATTCACACCATATGATAATGATGAATAATAACTATCACTACATGCATATTTGGCTCGTGGAAAGCTCTATGGTTATAGTTTTTGCGAAAAGCCAATTTTTCCCTACTACAAAGGAATAAATTTTATTTAACTATCATGGTGGTTGATAAAATATTGAGAAGGTAAACCCCCTCTCAATCCCAAATTAAAGTCATTAACAACCCAACAATACTAATTAAGAGTGTTGAGATACATGTGAATACTCAAGTACTCCCTCCGTTCCTAAATATTTGTCTTTTTAGAGTTTCAAATGGACTACCATATACGGATGGATATAGACATACTTTAGTGTGTAGATTCACTCATTTTGCTTCGTATGTAGTCACTTGTTGAAATCTCTAGAAAGACAAAGCTTTAGGAATGGAGGGAGTACTAGATACTCAAATTGTCCATAACCGGGGACACAGCTAACCATGATTAGTTTGTACACTCTACAGAGGTTTGCGCACTTTTCCCCACAAGACTCGATCGCCTCCGTTGGATTTCTCGCACTACATGATGTTTGAGAAACGGATGACCGAGACACGGTCTTTCAGAAACATTAACTCTCTACTCCGGGTAGACCATACCAAACCTACAAAACCCACTACCTGCTGATCTACCTCTTCAAGAGCTTCACGTAACTTACTCAGCTATGCTAGAGCCCATAATAGCTTGTGGCTGCACACGGAAGTTTCTAGTATGAATAGTCTCAGTTCCCTTTGAGCCTAGGTGGCGGTCCATAGGAAGATCACACGGTAACCCCGAGATTTCTTGAAAAAAAACAGGCAATCACTGGATACCCCAGGTGCCTCAATCCACCCAGATGTGTATTTAAGTTGCCACCTTAAGTAAACCATTAATTAATAATCTCACATCTGTCATGGAAATCACTCAAACCCAATCCACGTCTACGAGCATAGCATGGCAATATAAGCAACGTGTAGAAGTAACTCCCAGGGGTTTGATAATAAACAGGGCAATAGGTTCTACCTCAGCAACTACTTCCCAACCCACAAGTTAAAGACATCCAGGATTGAACTAATGGATAAAAACTGGGTATGAAAGGGATATGATCAAAGTGGAAGCTTTCACAGAATGCTACCTCGATTTACCTATTGATGTTGGCAAAATAAACAGCGGAACCTTTGAATATATAGGAGACCATGCACAAGGTAGCATGCAAGGCTAGGCAGAGAGACTGTTTGCTTGCGCCGGTAGAGAGACACTTCTGAAATCCATTGCTCAAGCAATACTGACGTTTAGCATGAGTTGTTTTCTCTTAACAAAAAAGGTGTGCAAGGGTTTAACCTCAAGTATGGCAAAATTCTGGTGGGGGAGTTCCATCTATCGAAAATCTCTACATTGGATCACTTGGGATAAACTAGCTACACCTAAGTGCAAAGGCGGAATGGGATTCCACGATCTTCGGATGTTTAACTTGGCACTCTTAGGGAAGCATGGATGGCATTTTATGATGAACCCTAATTCTCTATGCACCAAGGTTATGAAGGGAAGACATTTTCCCGACTCAGACTTCCTACATGCCTCGGTACCTAAATCTTTGCCTGCTATTTGGAGGGCGATTATTACAGGACGGGAAGTTGTGCAGGTGGGGCTGCTGAAGCGAGTCGGCACTAGAGCCTCCATCTCAGTATGGGAGGACAAGTGGATTCCCTCCACTGTATCTATGACACCATTGATAAGTCCAGCGAATATGGTGGTACAAACCGTCAGCGATCTGATCGACACAAGAAACTCGACATGGCGACAGGAGTTAGTCAGAGAGACTTTCATTGCACCCGATGCAGCAGCCATACTAAATTGCGGCAGGGAGGCGGTGAAGATTTTCTTGCTTGGGCACAAGAGAAATCAAGCATCTACTCTGTTAAATCGGCGTATCAAGCTTTAGTGAATCAAAAGAGCGCTTGTCTCTAGATGAGGGGAAGATTACCGACACTTCAGTGGATCAACAATAGTTGTGGAATGCAGTCTTGAAGCTCAAAGTAGTTCCTAAAGTCAGAGTGTTCTGGTGGCGAGTATTGAGGGGCATTCAACCTTATGAGTGCACTCTAAAGTATCGCCACATGAGAGCGATCAGCACATGCAAGATTTGTCGTAGGATCGTAAGTAGGTCTAGAGGGGGGTGATTAGACTACTTGACCAAATAAAAATATAGCCTTTTCCCAATTTTAAGTCTTGGCAGATTTTAACAACTTAGCACAAGTCAAGATATCAACCTACACATGCAATTATAAGAGTGTAGCAGCAGAAAGTAGAACATTGCGTATGAAGGTAAAGGGAAGGGTTTGGAGAAGGCAAACGCAATGTAGACACGGAGATTTTTGGCGTGGTTCCGATAGGTGGTGCTATCCTACATCCATGTTGATGGAGACTTCAACCCACGGAGGTAACGGCTACGCGAGTCCACGGAGGGCTCCACCCACGAAGGGTTCACGAAGAAGCAACCTTGTCTATCCCACCATGGTCATCACCCATGAAGGACTTGCCTCACTCAGGTAGATCTTCATGAATTAGGCGATCTCGTTGCCCTTACAAACTCCGTGGTTCAATTCCACAATCTTGTCGGAGGCTCCCAAGTGACACCTAACCAATCTAGGAGACACCACTCTCCAAAAGGTAATAGATGGTGTGTTGATGATGAACTCCTTGCTCTTGTACTTCAAATGATAGTCTCCCCAACACTCAACTCTCTCACACAGATTTGGCTATGGTGGAAAGAAGGTTTGAGTGGAAAGCAACTTGGGAAGGCAAGAGATCAAGATTCTAGTGATAGGATTGGAATGACTTTGTCTCAACACATGAGTAGGTGGTTCTCTCTCAGAAAATGAGTAGTGGAAGTGTAGGCACATTCTGATGGCTCTCTCTCAAATGGAGAAGGGGGTGGAGGGGTATATATAGCCTCCACACAAAATCCAATCGTTACACACATTTGACCCAACTCGATCAGACCAAATAGAAGAAGTCAGTGAGACCAATTTAGTTCAGAATGTGAACGTTAGGAATCTCAGTGGGACCGACATGATCAACTCGGTGGGACTGATGTGCTAGGGCTAGGGAAAAACCTCATTTCAGTGAGACCGATTGCATAAACTCGGTGAGACCGATTATAGCAATGAGCAAACAGATAGTTGGTCAAGCAAACTCGGTGGGACCGATCGCTCCTTTCGGTGAGACCGAAATGTTACGAAGGGAAACAAAGAGTTTGCAATGCAAACTCGGTGGGACCGATCGCTCATTTCAATGAGACCGAAACGTTACGAAGGGAAACAGAGAGTTTGCAATGCCATCTCTATGAGATCAAGAGCCGTATCCGTGAGGCCGAATTGTCTAAGGTTTCTGGCAGTGGCTATGTCAAATGAACTCGGTGGCGCCTGATAGACCAAATCAGTGGGGCCAAGTTTGACTTTAGGTTTTGGACATATGTGGAAATGAGAAAGTGGTTGAGGGTTTTGGAGCAATATCACTAAGTACACTGAGCAAGTAGACTATTAAGAAACACCTCATCCCCTTTTAATAGTATTGGCTTTCCAATGGACTCAATGTGATCTTGGATCACGAAAATGAAAATGAAGAGTCTTGAGCCTTTGGCAATCTTTGTCCTTAGCATTTTGAAGGGTCCACATCTCCAGTCCATGCCATGCCAATCATTGAACTTTCTGAAATATTTAACTTGAATGGATATTAGTTCAATGAGCTATATGTTGTTATGAATTACCAAAACCACCCGGGGATTAGTTGCACTTTCATTCTCCCCCTTTTTGGTAATTGATGACAACATATAGATCAAAGCTTTGACAAATGATAATATAAATGAAATACATCATCGCTTTGAGAAGTATGTGATAAGCAAGACCTCCCACTAAAATTTTGCATTATTTAAAATTTGCTTTTGAATGCAAATGCACAATCGATTAGGATCATGGGTCACTCTTCCATGTCACATACATCTTGGTGGAGCGCTCAAAAGGATAAGCTATAAAGAACATGCACTCATCACCAAGGACAAACATGATTGATCATACACAAGTATCATAGATATCATCAAGCAAGCACATATTAAAAGCAAACTATGATCAAACACATGATCATAAGAGTATTTCACACACATAACACAAATATTGTAGCATGGATAAAACAAGCAAATGATCAAAGTAGCAAGAGAGGAAACAAAAGGAAAAACACACACACACTCTCTCTCTCTATCTCTCTCTCTCTCTCTTGAAGCCTAATGATCTATACACTTTCTCCCCCTTTTGCAACAAGTTACCAAAAAGCTTGAAAATGCATAGTGCTATGCGGCACTCTAGGCATGATCTTTGAGAGCTCCTGAAGATGTCTTTCTGGCTGGTTTCTCTGGTGTGTGTAGATGGCGTGGACAGGAGTCCGTCTACAAAAGCTTCGGCTGACGTCTGTGGAGCTGGAGGAGTTGAAACTGGAGGTATGACTCAGGCAGTTGCTGCAGGTGGTGAAAATGTAGTCCTGGTATCACTGACAACTGGCACAGCTATACACCTTTGTGCCCTTGTCACTTGCTAAAAAGCATCAGCGATTGGTCTATCACTCCTATCCTCAATCTCTTCCTGGAGTCTCTCCACACTAGATTGGATCTCTGTGACCTTCACATCTAGATCATGGAATTTGGTCCTTTCAAGACTTTCATGATTCTGAGTCAGGGTGGCCAAGCCCTTCTCAATCCTCACAGTAGCCTCAAGCAGATAACTGAGTTGATCTTTCTTGGTCTTGAGCATCACTTGTGAAGCATCTAGTACACTTGCAGTTTTTGCTGCTTTTGCAGCCTTTGCTTTCTCTCTCTTCTCCTGGGCTTCTGCACAAGTTGGATGAGATGCATCCATGACAACCTCATTGTCCTCAAATTCTGGCCTCAGGGGAAGGTGCTCTTTGTCAAGAAGATATGTCCCTGTCCCCATCTTGGAGTTGATTATCATCTATATGTGAGGGGCATATCCACATGATCTCTTCTGATCAGTTGCAGTTATCTTCACTGTTTCAACAATCAGACTCGTCACCTTGAATTTCTGTGGCACATCAAACAAATGAAGCAAGTTGATTGAATGGCCATGGATCATCGTATGATCTCCTGACTTGGGTAACAGAGTGTGCCTCAAGATGGTGTTGATGGTGGTCAAACCTGACAGCAGATAGTATATGGACCCAAACTTATGAGTCATCAAGGCTTTATCAGGAATTTCCTTGTACATATTTTCCATGGAGTTGTGATCCTTCCTTGGTTTGGCATATACATCTATGTCATTTTCATCCTCCTCAAGGGCATTGATCAACTTGGCCCATTCAGAAATTGTTGATTCATGATACGTCTCCAACGTATCTATAAATTTTTATTGTTCCATGCTATTATATTACCCGTTTTGGATGTTTATAGGCTTTACTTTACACTTTTATATCATTTTTGGGACTAACCTACTAACCGGATGCCCAGCCCGAATTGCTGTTTTTTGGCCTATTTCAGTGTTCTGAAGAAAAGGAATATCAAACGAAGTCCAAACGGAATGAAACCTTCGGGAGCGATCTTTTTGGAACAAATGTGATCCAGGGGACTTGGAGTGGACGTCAAGCAATAGAGGAGGTGGCCACGAGGGTGCCCAGCACGCACCCTACAGGTGGGCGTGCCTCCCACCCTTGTGGGCCCTCGAGCATCCACCGACCTACTTCTTCCTCCTATATATACCCATGTACCCTGAAAACATCGAGGAGCACCACGAAAAACTATTTCCACCGCTGTAACCTTCTGTATCCGAGAGATCCCATCTTGGAGCCTTCGTCGGCGCTCCGCCGGAGGGGGAATCGACCACGGAGGGCCTCTACATCATCTCCAAGGCCTCTCCGATGAGTTGTCAGTAGTTTACCATAGACCTTCGGTTCCATAGTTATTAGCTAGATGGCTTCTTCTCTATCTTTGAATCTCAATACAAAGTTCTCCTCGATCTTCTTGGAGATCTATTCGATGTAACTCTTTTTACGGTGTGTTTGTCGAGATCCGATGAATTGTGGATTTATGATCAAGTTTATCTATGAGAAATGTTTGAATCTCCTCTGAATTCTTTTATGTGTGATTAAGTTATCTTTGCAAGTCTCTTCGAATTATCAGTTTGGTTTGGCCTACTTGATTGATCTTTCTTGCAATGGAAGAAGTGCTTAGCTTTGGGTTCAATTTTGTGGTGTCCTTTCCCAGTGATAGCAGGTGTCGGTGTCAAAACCGGCAGATCTCGGGTAGGGGGTCCCGAACTGTGCGTCTAGGCGGATGATAACAGGAGACAAGGGAAACGATGTTTTTACCCAGGTTCGGGCCCTCTTGATGGAGGTAAAACCCTACTCCTGCTTGATTGATATTGATGATATGGGTAGTACAAGAGTGGATCTACCACGAGATCAAGGAGGCTAAACCCTAGAAGCTAGCCTATGGTATGATTGTTGTAATGGTTGTCCGTCCTACGGACTAAAAACCCTCCGGTTTATATAGACACCGGAGAGGGCTAGGGTTACACAGAGTCGGTTACAATGGTAGGAGATCTACATATCCGTACCGCCAAGCTTGCCTTCCACACCAAGGAAAGTCCCATCCGGACATGGGACGAAGTCTTCAATCTTGTATCTTGATAGTCTTGGAGTCCGGCCGATGATGATAGTCCGGCTATCCAGACACCCCCTAGTCCAGGACTCCCTCAGTAGCCCCTGAACCAGGCTTCAATGACGATGAGTCCGGCGCGCATATTGCTCGGAATTTCAAGGCGGGTTCCTTCTCCGAATAATTCATAGAAGATTGTGAACACCAGGATAGTGTCCGGATCTGCAAAATAAATTCCACATACCACCGTAGAGAGAATAATATGTACACCAGTTCAATCTGCTGACATATTTCTTGGCATGACGTCACGCCACTACCAAGCCTTTACTTGAATCGTTTTTATTATACCACCTCAGCACGTTTAGCGAAGCGGTTTCCTTGGCACGTCTTGTCGAAGCAGAGATCGTGTTCCCCTTATTTCAGGATTCCCATCAATACGGACGTGGGTAACCCAACGTGCTCGTTGCCACGCCTCCTCTATCGAAGGTGAGTCCCAAATGGTCACGGGGACGGCTCTTGGTATTCTCCCTCTTTATAATGAGACCAAGGCTCGTTTCTTTTCTTTAATCCTCAATCGAATCTACCCCTCGCCCCGAGTTCCAACACCCAGAGCCCCAGATTCAAGCACTTCGGACCTTCAACAATGTCCGGCTCCGACCTACAGGGCCGGTGGATGCCCTCCTCCGTCATGGAAGAGGACGTGCTAAAGCTGCGAGAAGCCAGGTACCTGACCTGCGAGATTTCGCATAGGTTGCCCGCCAAAGGGCAAGCCATTCCTACTCCCGAGCCCGGCGAGAGCGTCGTGTTTGTGTCCCACCTCCGTCGGGGTTTAGGCTTCCCGATGGATCCTTTTGTGAGAGGGCTCATGTTTTACTATGGGTTGGAATTCCATGACCTGGCTCCGGAGTCCATCCTCCACATCTCATCATTCATTGTCGTCTGCGAAGCCTTCCACCGCACTACTCCTCACTTCAGTTTGTGGCTCAAAACCTTCAACATGGAGCCGAAGATGATCGAGGGGCGCCAAGCAGAGTGCGGCGGGGCGGTTGTAAGCAGGAGGGCCGATGCTCCATGGCCCAAGGGCTCTTTCTAGGAGGAGCTCGGCTTGTGGCAACAGGAATGGTTCTATATTACCGCTCCTAGGGGTAGCAGGCAGAAGCCGCCGCCCATCTTTTGCTCGGGCCCTCCACAGCGGCTGATGTCATGGGTCAACCAAGGGCTCAACTGGGGGCCGTCAAAGGACGTACCCCTATTGCAGGGCCGGATTCGAGACCTCCAAGAGAGGGAGATCAATTTGGTCATAGTGATGCAGGTTATGCTGATTCGGCGTCTTCTGCCCTGCAAGCGTCGCCCCCTCCGCCTGTGGGAATTCAATCCAGAGGGGGCACGAGCTCTCCAACACTTCATGGGTGCGACACCCGTGGAGATGTATAAATTGTTCTTCGGATCACAAGAAGTGTGTCCGGAATTGACCGAGGATTCCGGCCTAAGCTGCAATCGCCCGGATGCTCAGGTAAGTAGCCCTGTGTCCGGACACACCGTTTATTTGCGCCTTCTTGAATTTGCCTTTTAACAAATCGTCTCTTGAATAGGAGTGGATAGCGCAAGCGAAACTGATACGGTGTCCGGCCCCCCTCCCGGAGACCGCGCCGGATCCCGTGCTGGTCAGGATGCTGAAGGTTGCGCCTTCAGAGGAAGGCGAAGGGGAGAACAGAGAAACTACCGCCTCTACCAAGGAGGCTTTTGAGAAAGGGGGAATCGAGAATCCCTCCTTCCAAGGGGAGAAGAGGACTGCTTCTGAAAACCCGGAGGCCAAGGCCTCGAAGCGGGGGAAGCGATCTTCACTAGAGGGTCCTGCGTCTGGGGAGGCCCCGGCCGCACTATCTCCCATAAGGAATCAGCCCTCCAGCGAGCCGTAAGTAGAAAAAGGGGAGTTTTGTAATAAGAGACATCCCTATTTTTGCTTCTGAGGATAACCGAAGTTTTTACCTTGTAGTTCGGATCTCCGTCCTTCTCAGATGAGCTTGTCTTCGGGGGACCTTCATCCGGAGATGATGGAGAGCGAGACGCCTCCATTTGCCGCACCTCCAGGTGGGGCGGAAGACCCTGAGGTGTCATCACGGAGGGTATCCCCAAGTCCGGCGGGGCCGGAGAGTTCGGCGCCAACTGGTGTACGGCCGGGGAGCTGAAGGATCTGCTTGAGAGGGCGTCTATCTCAGAAGGTCACCGTACATTGATGAGTACGGTGATTGAAATAATTTCATCCACCGAGGGCGGATTGCATGATGCCGTCAGAAGTTTGCTGGCGGGGTTTGAGGTACGTAAAGATGACATACCTTTTGACAGTTTTACACATAAAGTGCGCCCTGTATAGATAGTAGCCCCTGAGACTCGGTATGTTGTCGAAAGCGACAACGTGCCGAGGATCATAATCGCAGGTATTAATTTTCGCCTTTCCTATGCAGGTGGCGGATAGTCCGGTGGCCAGCCAGACTGATGGAGTTGCCGAACTAAAGCGGCAACTCGACGTTGCGGATGCGGACATCGCGCTGGTCAATAAGCGACTTGACGAGTCACAAGGTAGGTTGTTTCTCCGTGGTCACCTAGTAAGGGAGCTGAAGCCTACTCCTTACAACATGTGTGCTTAATGTAGATGGTGCCGCTGCTGTGGAGGACCTTCGGGCAGAACTTGCTCGAGCCAAGGAGCAGGCCAGAAGGAGTGATGCGGCTGCCTCGAGGGCGGCCGAAGAGCTAGAAGCCGAAATGGCCGAAATGGCCGTGAAGCTAAAAGATGTTACCGACCGCTATGAGGTCCTTGAAAAAGAACACCAAGTGGAGCAAGAAGATCTGAGGAAGGCTACCGCCGAAGCCAAGGATGCCCGTTCTGCAATGAGGGCTATAAAGGAGGAGCTGCGCCAGGCCAGAGATATTGCGGCTGGCAAGCCCTTTCTGCTGTGCAGGAGGTTTATAGATCCGAAGTATGCTCAGCTTGGCCAGCTGTGGGGTCCGGAAGATCCTTATATGGATTTAGCGGCGAGTGCGGCAGATGCTGTTGTGCACTTCCGAAGTCAAAAGGATCACGAGACGGAAGAGCTTTTTTGGTCTCAATTCCACAGTCCGGAGCGTTCACTTCCGCTGACCGATCAGTTGGCTGAGTGGGCTGAGCTGAATAGATTGTCCGGACTTGCCATGACGGATATCGTGGCTCATGTCTGGCCGGATAGGCCCAAGCCGAAGAGTTATTTTGGCTTATTGCAGCAATTCCTTGGGGCGGTGCCACATATAAAGGCGATGAAGCGGTCGGCCTGCATAGAGGGTGCGCGGATGGCCCTCGCCCGTGTGAAGACATACTGGACGGAGATGGATGCCACCGATGTTGCAACCCGGGGTTCGGACGAGAGCCGGTTACCCGCCGAGCACTATTTTGGGGAAGTTCTGCGTGGTGCTCGTGTAATAGAGTCGCAATGCTCAAAGAATGTCATGTTCAAATGATCTTTATGGTTTGTAAAACGATATTTATAATATAAGCGCTTTTTGTACTTGTGCGTTCAAGTATTGAAATATCTCCTGTGCGGCCGTTAATGTATACTTTTGTATAACCTGAAAGATGGCAGTCTTCGGCTTCAGCCCCCACGCACATGGTGCGGGGGTGTTTGCGAAATAGCGCATTTTCACACTTAATCCAACGTCTTGGTCCTGTGAAGGAGGTGGTAGCGTAGGAAACGAGGTAACCGGACTATAATGCTTTATCACTTTCACTTGGCCATAGGAGTTCGAAGGTGGGGCTACGATATAGCCCCTAGGGGCACCGCGCTCTCCGGATTTGGGGCGCGTGTGTGCCTGACCAGGAAGCGGTCCTTCATCAAAGCGGAGGAATTCTAAACATTCCAGAGGTCGATCGAGTGGTTGACCAATCTCTCGCTACATCATGACAGTCAGTTTTTGGCTTTCTCTACTGAGGTGCTCACCCGGCCGAACCGGGGCACAATCACAGTAGTTCTCCTGGTGCCGCGTTAGCCGATGATACGGAACATAAGGCAGCAAAACACAGGAGCCGGGCAAACCCAACATTTGACCAAAGACATGATTCGGAGCTGATGCATATAAGGCCTAACTCGAGACGCCGAACACTCCCTGAGGTGTTCGGTCTTTATGATGACAGGCAGATCAACGCCCTAAGCCCCTAGTGTCCAGGTACACGCGAGATCCTCTGACGCGGCCGATGCCAAAACGTCAGCCTCCTCTCTGGTTATGGTGAGAAACCAGGGGATGTATTGCAACAAGAGACAGTAAAAAAAGGTTTACGCAGGGTCTTAATCTGAAAAGAATCCTTGCAACGGGTCCCTACTGCATGTCTGCGCCTGTGTCTCCGTTGTGCTGTATCCTGGACGGGTGTGACACGCTGTTCATCTGTAAAAGAGAGGAACTTAGTTTGAAAAGAAATCGTGTGAAAAATGTATTTAAAACAGAGTATGAATAAATTAATAAAGTTGAGCTTTTATTGGCTCTTTATTGCTCATATGCATAGCCCCTTGTAAAGGGGTGTGCGGCTACGGAGCCCCTAGTTTATTTATGCCGGACTCGCCTAGCCGTGTCCGGGGTCTTGAACGACCTTTTAATGAGATGATGCCGCGTGGACCGGGCATTTTCAGTGTAAGAGACGCGTAGTGCGGTATTGCATTAAAGCGGACAAAAGCTTCACGTCCCAATAGTGCTTGATGGCTACTTTTGAATGGGGCGACATGAAAGATTAGCTTTTCGCGACGGAAGTTGTCGGGTGACCCGAACACAACTTCTAGTAGTAAGGAGCCCGTGCACTTGGCGTAAGGGCCTGGCGTCACTCCTTTGAAGGAAGTGCGGCTATGGCGAATTTTAGTAGGGTCTATCCCCATCTTGCGGATTGTGTCCGGATATAGCAGGTTTAAATCGCTACCGCCATCCATTAGGACTTGTGTAAATTGTAGTCCGTCGATTATAGGATCCAATATCAGAGCAGTCCATCCTGTGTTTTGAACGCTTCTGGAATAGTCCAGGTGGTCGAAAGTAATTGGTTTTGACATCCAATCTCGAGGTTCCGCTGGGGTGGACCGTGCGACATGTACTTCAGCGGGTGCCGCACTATAGTTCCGTAGTATCACATGAAGTGAGTTTACTGTTTTGACTTCTTGTGGGAAAGTCTTTTCTTTCCCGGCGCTCTGCTGGTGGGGTTCGTCGTCATCCTCGCTTGGCGCGTCGAGCCCCTTGTGTTCGGTGTTGAGTCGGCCGGACTGTTTGAAGACCCAACAATCTCGGTGGGTGTGTTTGCAGGCTTCCCAGGGGTACTGTGGATTTGACATATCCGATCCAAAATTTTGTTTAGGTTGGATAGCTCGTCACTGTTGTCCTTAAGAGGCAGTGTTTTGTTATTCGGCCGTGAGCTTTTGAATCCGGTGTTGACCGCCATGTTCTTTGGGCTCTTTTCTTTATTTCGGCGCTGGTCCTTTATGCGCTGTGATTTTCCGTTTCCATCTCTGATCTCGGATGTACTCGGGTCGCTGGTGCTGCATCTTGCTAGCCAGCTATCTTCCCCCGCGCAAAAGCGTGTCATGAGGCTTGTTAGCGCGGCCATTGTTCTCGGCTTCTCTTGGCCGAGGTGTCTGGCGAGCCATTCGTCTCGGACATTATGTTTAAAAGCTGCTAAGGCTTCGGCGTCCGGACAGTCGACTATTTGGTTCTTTTTGGTGAGGAACCTGTTCCAGAATTTGCGCGCTGACTCTCCGGGCTGTTGGGTTATGTGACTTAAATCGTCTGCATCCGGAGGGCGGACATAAGTCCCCTGAAAATTTGCTCTAAACGCGTCCTCGAGCTCTTCCCAACTTCCAATGGTGTTTTCTGGGAGGCTTTTGAGCCAATGCCGAGCTGGCCCTTTGAGCTTGAGGGGTAGATATTTTATGGCGTGGAGATCGTCTCCTCTAGCCATATGTATGTGCAGGATGTAATCCTCAATCCAGACTCCGGGGTCTGTTGTTCCGTCGTATGCCTCTATGTTTACGGGCTTGAACCCCGCTGGAAATTCATGATCCAGCACCTCATCGGTGAAACATAGTGGGAGTGCGGCGCCCCTATATTTAGGTGTGCCGTTATCTTCGAATACTCGGCGTGTTGTGTTGCTTCCTGGGGCCCTCTTCTTTGGCCCATAAATGGACCTGACCGGGCCATCCATTTTGCGAGGATCTTTATGTGTGTCATGTGCCGGCTTGTGTGCGGCGCCGCTTGCCGCTCTTGGCCTGTCATCTGGTCGCCTATCCGGCCAGGCGGCCTCTTTGCTTTTTGATTGTGGGGGCTCTACGGCCTCCTCGTCGAATTCGGGCAGCAGCTTGCGCTTCGGGTAGCTCTTTGTTTGGTGGCTATTGCCATATTTGTTCGCGGTCTTGAGTACTTTGCTCCACCTCATTCTGAGTATGTCTTCCGCTGTTTTGAGCTTCCCTTTCCCCTTCTTCAAACTTCTTGCAGTGGCGACAAGCGTTTTTTGAAGGTTCCTATGCTCCGGTGGTGTGTCCGGCGTGAGATCATTTGGACTGTTGTTTTCGCCAAGGATGAGTTGATTATCCGATTCATCCTGTTCGGATGGTTGCTTGGTTGCATGCTCGTCGCCCACTGGTTTGCCCTGCTCTATGGCTGGGTCATTGTGAGTGTTGTTGTTATCGAGGCGGGACTTGGGGCGGCGCTTGCGTCGCCGTTTTGGTTGTTTTTCTTGGGAATTATCCTTCGCCGCGTCCCGTTGTTCCTCGTTATCGCTCCCTTTTGGGGTGTCCACCATATATATGTCATGAATTGAGGTGGCTTTCCAGTGCCCGGTAGGCGCTGGTTCTTGGTCGTCTCCGACGCCGTCATCCATACCGTCGATGTCTTCGGAGTCGTAGTCTAGCATGTCGGTTAGATCGTCGACAGTGGCTAGAAAGTGGGTGGTGGGTGGGCTTTGAATTTCTTCGTCGTCCGCATCCCAACCATCCTGACCACAGTCCGGCCAGGGCTCTCCTGATAACGAGAGATACTTTAGCGAATTTAGGATGTCGCCAAAGGGTGGGTGCTGAAGGATGTCCGCAGCGGTGAACTCCATGATCGGCGCCCAACCGGATTCGATTGGCAGGGGCGCAGGAGGTTCGGAGTCCGGCGAGGAGTCCGGCACCTCGGAGTCACGAGCTTTGCAAAGGACAAGGTCAGTATTCGGCTCCATCGCCGTAGAAGTTGCAGCCCCCGAGGCGGTGTCCAGCCACCCGTCCTCGATCTACGCGGTCGGCTCCGAACTATGGGTCGGAGCGGACTCATGTGCGGCCTCCAGGGTACTGTCCGGTGGCAGAGCTAAATCATGCCCATCGTGACAGTGCAGCACGCTTGGCTGTGGCTCGAATCCATCGAAGATCAAGTCTCCGCGGACGTCAGCCTTGAAGTTTAGGCTTCCAAACCTGACCTGATGGCCAGGGGCGTAGCTTTCTATCTGCTCCAGATGGCCAAGCGAATTGGCCCGCAGTGCAAAGCCGCCGAACACAAAGATCAGCCCGGGGAGAAAAGTCTCACCCTGGACTGCGTTGTTGTTGATTAAAGAAGCCATCAAGCCTATCGGTGACGACACAGAGGAACTCTCAATGAAAGCACCAATGTCGGTGTCAAAACCGGCGGATCTCGGGTAGGGGGTCCCGAACTGTGCGTCTAGGCGGATGGTAACAGGAGACAAGGGACACGATGTTTTTACCCAGGTTTGGGCCCTCTCGATGGAGGTAAAACCCTACTCCTGCTTGATTGATATTGATGATATGGGTAGTACAAGAGTGGATCTACCACAAGATCAAGGAGGCTAAACCCTAGAAGCTAGCCTATGGTATGATTGTTGTAATGGCTGTCCGTCCTACGGACTAAAAACCCTCCGGTTTATATAGACACCGGAGAGGGCTAGGGTTACACAGAGTCGGTTACAATGGTAGGAGATCTACATATCCGTATCGCCAAGCTTGCCTTCCACGCCAAGGAAAGTCCCATCCGGACACGGGACGAAGTCTTCAATCTTGTATCTTCATAGTCTTGGAGTCCGGCCGATGATGATAGTCCGGCTATCCGGACACCCCCTAGTCCAGGACTCCCTCAGCAGGGGCAGCAAGGCACGTACTGTATTGTTGCCATTGAGGATAAAAAGATGGGGTTTATATCATATTGCATGAGTTTATCCCTCTACATCATGTCATCTTTCTTAATGCGTTACTCTGTTCTTTATGAACTTAATACTCTATATGCATGCTGGATAGTGGTCGATGTGTGGAGTAATAGTAGTAGATGCAGGCAGGAGTCGGTCTACTTGTCACGGACGTGATACCTATATACATGATCATGCCTAGATAATCTCATAATTATTCGCTTTTCTATCAATTTCTCGACAGTAATTTGTTCACCCACCGTAATACTTATGCTATCTTGAGAGAAGCCACTAGTGAAACCTATGGTCACCGGGTCTATCTTTTATCATATAAGTTTATCATCTACTTTTATTTGCATCTTTACTTTTCCAATCTATATCATAAAAATACCAAAAATATATTTATCTTATCATATTATCTCTATTAGATCTCACTTTCGCAAGTGGCCGTCAAGGGATTGACAATCCCTTTGTTGCGTTGGTTGCGAGGTTCTTGTTTGTTTGTGTAGGTGTGTGGGACTTTTGAGGAGCCTCCTACTGGATTGATACCTTGGTTCTCAAAAACTGAGGGAAATACTTACGCTAGCTTGCTGCATCACCCTTTCCTCTTCATGGAAAACCAACACAAGCTCAAGACGTAGCAAGAAGGATTTCTGGTGCCGTTGCCGGGGAGGTCTTCGCTCAAGTCAAGACATACCAAGTACCCATCACAGACTCATCTCCCTCGCATTACATCATTTGCCATTTGCCTCTCGTTTTCCTCTCCCCCACTTCACCCTTGCCGGGTTTTTCGCCCTCTCTTTTCCGTTTGCCCTCTTCTTCCTCCTCACTTTTATCTGCCGTTATGTCTGAGATTGGGGAGATTATCGTTGATATGGACAATAATGATAACATGGAAAATTTTGATGCTCCTACTAAAGAACCCCTATCTTGCATACTAAAAAGTTTCGAATCGGTAGTGGTAATATTATTGGAAAAGGGGTTATTCAAGATTTCTTTACTTGTGCCGGTGCTTTACCTTCTATGGGTAGTTCTATCTTGCAGAGAACTAGTAGTCTTGCGGATGCTATCGCCATGCTTATAGTTGAGCTTGAAAGACAGTTTATGCACATGCATCATTGCATACAAAGAATTTTCCTAGAATTTTTTAATATTGAGCATTCTTCTGTTAAGTGCGCAACTACTATCTTTTTTGCACATGAGTTTAGATTTATAATAAAAGAAGCCAAAGAAATTTTTGCGCACTATAGGGTGGACGCCGGTCGTCCTCCCATAGAGGCGATCCTCTTCGATCAAGAGGAAATTATGCGTTTCCAATCTTTGGACTATATTGCTTTTAATGAAAACCTTAGAAGAAAGGTTCCTACCACTGTTCTAGTTGATAAAATTTCTGAACTCAATAATGATTTTGCTATTCGAAATAATGAGCTAGGATACTCTCTTGAGTGTAGACTCAAGAGGTTCTGTCAAAAGAATATTTGTAATGATGAGTTGGTTGTGCAATATGAAGGGCCAAGGGAGGAATCCATACCTCCTGAGATTGATCTTGGGGACTTTTGTCCCATTAAATTTAGCCCTTTTGATTACTTTTGCTTGCCTTAAAGAAAACTTGCTGCTGAACGTAGAGAATATGAGATGAGTTTTCGTGATCTATCTTACTATTATGGCACTACTTAGATCTATCCTCGCTTTTATGCCTAGCTTGGGGCGTTAAATGATAGCGCTAGTTGGGAGGCAACCCAATTTATTTTTGTTTTTTGTTTTTGCTTCTGTTTAGTAATAAATTTTTCATCTACCTTCTGTTTAGATGGTTTTTCATGTTTTAATTAGTGTTTGTGCCAAGTAGAACCTATAGGATAACCTATGGTGATAGTTAATTTGATTCTGCTCAAAAACAGAAACTTTGCACGCACGAAAATAATTTTATTAATTCAAAGAAATGTGATTTTGCGTTGATTCTTTTTGCTGTAGATCAATAGACAAATTTCCCAGTACTTCCTATTTTAGTAGGATTTTTAGAGTTCAGAAGTATTTGAGAGTTACAGATTTGTACAGACTGTTCTGTTTTTGACAGATTCTGTTTTTCGTGTGTTGTTTGCTTATTTTGATGCATCTATGGCTAGTATGTAGGGGTATGAACCATAGAGAAGTTGGAATACAGTAGGTTTAACACCAATATAAATAAAGAATGAGTTCATTACAGTACCTTATGTGGTCATTTTGCTTTCTTGCACTAACGGAGCTTATGAGATTTCCTGTTGAGTTTTGTGTTGTGAAGTTTTCAAGTTTTGGGTAAAGATTTGATGGATTATGGAATAAGGAGTGGCAAGATCCTAAGCTTGGGGATGCCCATGGCACCCCAAGATATTCAAGGATAACCAAAAGCCTAAGCTTGTGGATGCCCCGGAAGGCATCCCCTCTTTCTTCTTCGTCTATCGGTAACTTTACTTGGAGCTATATTTTTATTCGCCACATGATATGTGTTTTGCTTGGAGCGTCTTGTATGATATTAGTCTTTGCTTTTTAGTTTACCACAATCATCCTTGCTGTACACATCTTTTGGGAGAAACCCACTTGATTGGAATTTATTAGAATACTCTATGTGCTTCATTTATATCTTTTGAGCTAGATAGTTTTTGCTCTAGTGCTTCACTTATATCTTTTGGGGCACGAAGGTGGCTTAATTTTGTAGAAATTGTTGAAATCTCATGCTTCACTTATACTCCCTCCGCTCCGAATTACTTGTCGCAAAAATGGATGTATCTAGATGTATTTTAGTTCTACATACATCCATTTCTGAGACAAGTAATTCCGAACAGAGGGAGTATTATTTTGAGAGTCTCTTAGAACAACATGGTATTTTCTATGGTTATAAAATTTGTCCTAGAATGATGAGCATCCAAGTTGGGTATAATAAAAACTATCATAGAAAGTGAATTGGATGCTATGATCAATTTGATGCTTGATAATTGTTTTGAGATATTAGGATGGTGATATTAGAGTCATGCTAGTTGGGTGATTATGAATTTAAAGAATACTTATGTTGAAGTTTGTGATTACTGTAGCATGCACGTATGGTAAAAGTTGTGTAACAAATTTATTGCATGAAGTGCTCTTTTGATTGCCTTCCCTTGAGTGGAGGTCGGGGGCGCGCGATGGTTAACTCCTACCAACCTCCCCCCTAGGAGCATGCATAGTAGTACTTTGCTTCGAGGGCTAATAAAACTTTTGCAATAAGTATATGAGTTCTTTATGACTAATGCGAGTCCATGGATTATACGCACCTTTACCTTTCCATTATTGCTAGCCTTTTCGGTACCGTGCATTGCCCTTTCTCACCTTGAGAGTTGGTGCAAACTTCGCCGGTGCATCCAAACCCCGTGATACGATACGCTCTATCACACATAAACCTCCGTATATCTTCCTCAAAACAGCCACCATACCTACCTATTATGGCATTTCCATAGCCATTCCGAGATATATTGCCATGCAACTTTCCACCGTTCCATTTATCATGACACACATCATCATTGTAATATTGCCTTGCATGATCATGTAGTTGACATCGTATTTGTGGCAAAGCCACCATGCATAATTTTTCATAGATGTCACTGATGTCTACTACACAACCTTCTTCTTGTAGACATTGTTGGGCCTCCAAGTGCAGAGGTTTGTAGGACAATGGCAAATTCCCTCAAGTGGATGACCTAAGGTTTATCAATCTGTGGGAGGCGTAGGATGAAGATGGTCTCTCTCAAACAACCCTGCAACCAAATAACAAAGAGTCTCTTGTGTCCCCAACACACCCAATACAATGGCAAATTGTATAGGTGCACTAGTTCGGCGAAGAGATGGTGATACAAGTGCAATATGGATGGTAGATAAAGGATTTTGTAATTTGAAAATATAAAACAGCAAGGTAACAAGTGGTAAAAGTGAGCGTAAACGGTATTGCAATGGTAGGAAACAAGGCCTAAGGTTCATACTTTCACTAGTACAAGTTCTCTCAACAATAATAACATAGCCGGATCATATAACTATCCCTCAACATGCAACAAGGCGTCACTCCAAAGTCACTAATAGCGAATAACAAACGAAGAGATTATGGTAGGGTACGAAACCACCTCAAAGTTATCCTTTCTGATCGATCTATTCAAGAGTCCGTAGTAAAATAACATGAAGCTATTCTTTCCGTTCGTCTATCATAGAGTTCGTACTAGAATAACACCTTAAGACACAAATCAACCAAAACCCTAATGTCACCTAGATACTCCAATGTCACCTCAAGTATCCGTGGGCATGATTATACGATATGCATCACACAATCTCAGATTCATCTATTCAACCAACACAAAGTACTTCAAAGAGTGCCCCAAAGTTTCTACCGGAGAGTCAAGACGAAAACATGTGCCAACCCCTATGCATAAGTTCATTGAACCCGCAAGTTGATCACCAAAACATACATCAAGTAGATCACGTGAATATCCCATTGTCACCATGGATAAGCACGACAAGACATACATCAAGTGTTCTCAAATCCTTAAAGACTCAATCCGATAAGTTAACTTCAAGAGGAAAACTCAATTCATCACAAGAGAGTAGAGGGGGAGAAACATCATAAGATCCAACTATAATAGCAAAGCTCGCGATACATCAAGATCGTATCACCTCAAGAACACGAGGGAGAGATCAAACACATAGCTACTGGTACATACCCTCAGCCCCGAGGGTGAACTACTCCCTCCTCGTCATGGAGAGCGCCGGGATGATGAAGATGGCCACCGGTGATGGATTCCCCCTCCGGAAGGGCGCCGGAATGGGCTCCCGAGAGGTTTTTGGTGGCTACAGAGGCTTGCGGCGGCGGAACTCCCGACCTGTTGTGTTTCTCGATGTTTTTAGGGTATATGGACATATATAGGCAAAAGAAGTCGGTCAGGGGAGCCACGAGGGGCCCATGAGGGTGGAGGGCGTGCCCAGGGGGGTGGGCACGCCCCCCTACCTCGTGGCCTCCTCGAAGCTTCCCTGACTTCAGCTCCACGTCTCCTGGATCACGTTTGTTCCAAAAATTACGCTCTCGAAGGTTTCATTCCGTTTGGACTCCATTTTATATTCCTTTTCTTCGAAACACTGAAATACGCAACAAAACAACAATTTGGGCTGGGCCTCCGGTTAATAGGTTAGTCCCAAAAATAATGTAAAAGTGCTTAGTAAAGCCCATAATCATCCAAAACAGATAATATAATAGCATGAATGCTTCATAAATTATAGATACATTGGAGACGTATCACCATCCCCAAGTGTAACATCCCAAATTTTCTATTTGGAATGTTAGACACTTGATCATCATTGCATATCATATTTTATTGCTTTTGGTTTGATCCTAGAAATTCCACGCAACTCAAGGACCCTCGGAGAGAGTTGGGGATTTCGTTATTTTCATATTTGAGTTTTCTGAAAATTTTGAAAATAGGATAATTTGGTTTTATTTATTTTATCTTCAATTATTTCAACTATAAAAATGTGAGAGAGGGAATAAAATGACTTTCCAAAAATAAAGAAATATTGAGGATTTAATAAAAAAATCAAATAAGATTTATTTTGGAGTTTTTGCTATTTTATTTGAATTTAGGAAAAATTGCACGTTTTCAAAACTGCATTTTTAGGGCCAAGAAAATGTTCATCTTTGTTAGGACCCCGACTCAATGCCACATCGATCTGGCATGTAACACCTCATATCACTTTGCGGCCTCACGCACGGTATTCCCACGGGTATCGCCTTACCTTTGCCCGGGACCGTTTGCGCCTTTTGGCACACGTATATGATAGTGTCGCTAGCATCCATATGATAAGGAGCCCGGGCTGACATGGCTAGTCGTAAACCCAAAGTGGCGCAGACTTACAGGGACAGGCATCCATGACCCAGCATCGAACGTGTCAGTCATCAGCGAATGAATCCAGGCTGTAGCACTGGGCTAGCAGGACTCCGGTGAACCCGGCTATAGCGGGCTAACAGGACTCCGGTATTCATTGTGTGACATTTCCCCGAAGGGACAGACACAGGAACGAAGAAGGACACATGCCGGCCAGCCTAAGTGTTCCGGAGCAGTAGCAAGCTACCATGGCTCAGTGGAAGCACTAGGAGACATTTCCCGGTAAGAGAGGCTACTAAGGATAAACAACTAGATAGTCAGATCCCACACATACCAAGCATTTCAATAACATACACACAATATGCTCGATATGTGCAAATACAACATGGCATCACAACATGACTCTACGACTCAAGTATTTAATTCAATAGGCTCCGAGGAGCGAGATATTACAAACATGGGTCTCACGACCCAACATTCAGAACATACAAGTCAAGCACAAGGGGAATCTTATCATGTCTGAGTACAGACATCTACAAATGAAAAAGGCTGAGAAGCCTGACTATCCACCAGATCCTTCCGAGGGCACTAGATCGTAGCTGAGGTAACAAGCTAAATGTCGAAGACCACGCGGAACTACTAGCGAGACTGACGTCTCTCCGCAAAAACATAAAATAGGCAAACGTGAGTACAAATGTACCCAGCAAGACTTACATCAGAACTAACTACATATGCATCATTATCAACAAAGGGAATGGTGGGGTTTAACTGCAGCAAGCCAGCTTTGACTCGGTGGCTATCCTGATCTACTATTGCAAGTAACTCTTTTGAGGTGGCGCACACGAGTCCACATATTCACCATATCAATACACCACTATGGATCCGCTCCCGTCTCCCTACGAGAACGCCATCCATAGCACTCACGCTTATCTTGCGTATTTTAGAGTATCCACTTTCACTTGTCTATGAACTATATAGGCAACCAGTAAGTCCTTTACCGCGGACACGGCTATTCGAATAGATCATGTTAACCCTGCAGGGGTGTACTTCTTCACACACGCTCTCACCACTTACCGCCGTTTACACGACATGTACTCGGCAACCTTCAAGCGAAAGCCCAACGAGGGTGTCGGCCACGACCTACCTAAACAATCAAGTCTCTAGTCCAGGTTTATCGCCTATTCGGGTTCCATCCGCGAGGAGATCCGGCCGGAGTTTCGCTCACAGCCCCAAACAATGTGTGAAGGGTTCCCGAGACACCAAACTGGCGCCAGGTACACCGTGACACGTGCCTACCACATCACAGCCCACCCCTTCGGTCAGCGCTGCGCACGACCTCCAGCATACTACAAACACCAGAAACTACTTGCAACTCCTGGACAGAGGACAAGGGTGATTAAGAAGCCGAGAGGGTCCATTGGTTTCGGGCCCAATGCGTGGTAGTATCTGTTTCATGGACCACAAACACAGAACTCAGTTCCTGAGGACGGCTTCAATGAGACAACCCACCATGTACTCCTACATGGCCTCTCACCGCTACCTTTACCAAATCATGTTCACACACTTTGCTCACACACACAGTAGGACATGTTCACACACCTCTGATTCATCCTCGATGAACCAGACCTGACTCAACTCTAAGCAGTAGCAAGCATGACAAACAAGCATGAATGAGTAGGCACAACAGGGCTCAAACAACTCCTACTCATGCTAGTGGGTTTCATCTATTTACTGTGGAATGACAGGTCATGCAAAGGATAAAGGGGTTCAGCTACCACAGCAAGTAACAGATGAATCGTTGTTGTCCTAATGCAGTAAAAGAGAGCAGGAGCGAGAGAGTGGGATTGTATCGGAATGAACAAGGGGGTTTTGCTTGCCTGGCACTTCTCAAGATAGCATTGAGTCTTCATCAGGGTCAACGATCACAACATCGGTACAACGTCTACCGAGGAGGAACAACACCGACAAACAGAGAAGAAACACGATCAATGCAATGCACAATATGATGCATGCTATGACATGGCAATAAGAATGTGTTTTGGCTAATGCAAGCTAGAACAGATTGAGATGAGTCCATTTGAACCAAAGATTCAAATGCAAACCCATTTTAAGAGGTCATAATAGTGCATTAACTTGTTTCACCTAAACAGCAAGGTTAATGTGTTCTAACATGCATGAAACCAGTGCAGATGGATAGATTGGATTTTTTTGATCAATTTTCATATATAATTTATTTGATTTGGAGCTACGGTTGATTTTATATGATTTTTAGAAGTTTGCATTATTTTCTGAAATTTCCTGAATAAGAATAAATCCAGAAAATAATTAACTGCGTCAGCACTACGTCACTGTGACATCAGCGGTCAACAGGGCTGGTCCAGGTCAAACTGAACTATGGGCCCTGCGTGTCGGTAGTTAGTTTAACTAACTAATATTAGTTAGTGCTAACCTAAGTTAATTAGCAGAGCGGGCCCCACTTGTCATAGACTCAGGGGGGGAGTCAACCTGGGCCCACCCAGTCAAGGTCAACGGGTCAAACCCACCGGCATTTAGCCGCCAGCGAGGCCAGACGCGGCGGTGGAAGTGCAGTTTCGCGTTCCGGCGACCAAATGGGCGGCGGAGAGTATCTACGCGTAGCTAGGAGCAAGCCGCAGCATTTGGTGGCGGTGGTTGGGCTCGGGGTTGCCAGAAACGTCGCCGGCGACGAGCTGTGCGGCTGCCGGAGCTCGGGTGAGGTCGAACCCGAGGCTACGGGGCACGGCGAGGCACGTGGAGTAGTGCTACGGGCTCCTGCGAGTGCGTTGAGTGCATTGGTCACTGTGGTGTGGCCAGTGGGTGGCCGGAGTCACGTCGGCGACGAGCTCGGCGGCGGCAGGTGAGGGTGAACTTGGTGCGGTGCAGGAGAGAGTTAACGGAGAGGGGGAGGACGGAGCTGAGCTCACGGCGATTGCAGCAAGCGTCGAAGCGGGCTCGGGAAGTCTGGAGCTGAGCGGGGCGACGATGGCGATCTCAGCGGCCGGAGTTGGGGAAGACGGGGGCGGGGGCGACTCCAGAGCGGGCGAGCGCTCGGGGCTCGGCCTGCTCGACGTAGTCGTCGACGGCGGAGCAAACGGACACGGCAACGAGGCACGGGGACGACGGCAGACGCGGTTATCACGATGGTGCGAGCGCGGTAACCTCGGCCATGGTGCGAGAGAGCGAGGGAGAGGAGCTGGGGAGGAAGAGGAGTGTCTGCGAGCTCGGGGGAGGAGTGGGTGATCGAAACAGAGCGGCAGAACGGTGAGGGGAGGAAGCAGGGCGACGGACAGCTGCGTGGCACGCGCTGGTGCCGGCGTCGAGCACCTGCCTGCCTGCCTGGCCTAGCCAAGCAGCTCGCTGGAGCGGTGGCTGGGCTGGGCCGGCAGGCGGGCCTGCTAGGTGGCGCCAGGTAAGCCTCTCTTTCTCTCTTTTATTTCATGTTTTTTATTTTCTGCAATTGTTTTGGCTTTATTAAAAATTCCAGAGCATTTTCAAAAATCCTGAAAATATTTGTGGGCACTGTTTGGATTATATCCAGCAGCCCTCATTTACCTTCAAGATTATTTGGACATTTAAAATTATTTATAGCATTTAAATGTCCAAGAACAAATACTGTATGATTTAATTCAATAATCTAGAATGGCCTAGAAAAATGTGCAGCATTTTTGTCAGAGGTTCTGGACCAAAACAAAAATGATGAACATTTAAGAAGGGCATTTCAGGTTCATTGAAAATATTTTTAGGTTGAACCTATTTGAATTCCATTTGGTGCTAGGATTTGGACATCCCCATTTCAAGTTCATTTGAAAAATAAACATGATGACATGGATGCAGATGCAACTAATTACAAGCAATGATCTAGGGATGTGACAACTCACCCCCACTAAACAAGAATCTCGTCCCAAGATTCAAGACGCGAGGTAAGAAGACAAAGGGGACACTAAGTAACACAAACTTCATGATCCAACTAACTTCTCGAGGTTGATGATTTGCCGACTCAAATTGATCTTGATGTCTTGCCTTCGAAATCTTCATCCAACATGACGATGACAGAGGGAAACTCTACGGAATCGATCTTCTCAAAGATCGAACAACTCGGGATCAACTCACGGAATGAAACATAGCAACATCTCTCGAGCTGAGACACGAAGCACACATCTAAAGGGATGGAGTGGAACAGATGACGATGGTTCACTAGGTAGACAACAATTCCACACTTACGAGGGTGGTGAACGGTTGTCAACGTAACGAGGAGTTGAGTTGCCATGATACCTCAGCGAGACATCCTGGATCAGGGTGATTCGTAGATTATTACCTTAAGTGGCAAAAGAATTACCTTTGATTCAGAGATCATTGAAACTCTTTATACCAGCCTAAGGCAATTCTTGAGCGATCGTTTGGAGGGGTTGGGTAGAATGGTATACTCAGACTAGTATAGATAATGTGGATTACCTTGTTGAAGACAACACAAGGGATGATTTTGCTTATCATCGGAAATGGATGGGACCCAAGATAGGATGGCACAATGATGGTGCAAGCTGGGAACAAAACACAAATGCTGGGAATGATTCTAGTAACTGGGGAGAAACTCAACAGCAGAGAGTGATTCCACTGTTGAAAATTTATAGCATAACCGAGGAAACTGGAAGCAACCCCAGTTGGTAACTATGATAGCACCTAGTGCTTGTGCGTGCTCTCAAGAACTTGAGCATTTCCATATTCATCAAGGTTTACCAATATCCGTGTCAAGGGATCCTGGCAACACAACATGCTACCATGACGAATACCGGTGGAGGATGCAGATACAAAGGAAGACAACACTTTCTCAGATTTCACCTTAGCGGGGCCAAGGGGACAAAATCTAGATGATCGACTGAGAGACATTTAGCACTCCGCTTCTAATGTTCCCCTTGACGTGCTAGTGTAACCCATTAATTAAAATGGTTTGGTACCCAGAACATCAGGTAAAAGGTCGGACTTCGGGAGCACAAGAATCCATAAGGAATAACTATGGAGTAAATCCTACGAAATCCTCATGGGGAGGTGGCTAACTTTCTCAATCAAGATACTACAATAACAGGTCTTCCGGTTGGGTGTGTTGGCCACGACATTCTCTTTACCGGGTTACAGAGAGACCAGTATTATAGTTCTTGGGAGATGTTCCAACCATCATATCTGCCTGAGATTCAAATCTGGTTGGTGCTAAAATATTTCAGACTCATCAAGTCCAGAAGGAAAAATGGAAGTTTGCAACACAAATCAACGAGATGACATCACAAGATTCTCAGGAAATGAACTACGATAGCAAGCTCCAAAACATGAGCTGGTTCTGCTACAACATGTGAACACGTTGTCCGAGACAAGCATGACCACACAGTAGTCTTATAATAAAACACTACCGAGTTCAGGAGGGAAAACCATCATCGAGGATATCGAAGTCCTTGCATAAGTCTTGCTCTTAAGAAGGAGCTTCTTCTCCTTGAACAAATCAATCAGTGGCTTGGTGTGCTACGGAATACATATGGAGTGGAGGTAATTAATCTACCAAACCATAGTATACTTTGCACATGTGTGACTAACTTGGGATGATTCCAAGGAAGCAACATTGACTTTAACGAATTCACGGCGACAACTTGTATTAAATGCACATGAATTAGAGGAAGTCACTTCTTCCATCCGTGCATATGCTTCATGAGCTAGCATGAAGAAATGCTTTCAAAAGTTTCCAACACTAACTTAATGTTCCACGAAATCATGGAGAAGATAAGGATGTTGTTGATGGGCTCAACAACAATTCATCCAGGTTCCCATGGAGATGGAATTCCATAACTATGTGAACAAGGTGATAGTATTGGTCAGACCCAAAAGACATGATGGTGTATGCTCGAGGAAAATCCACGAGTAAGACAACATTACGAACATCATTGGTTCTGATTTGATTTGAGAATAGCCCACACTCAAATCAAAGTTTTGGCAAGACAATAGCTCCAACAACTGGTCTCGAGGATCAGTTGATGAAGATATCATCTTTCTTCAACACACACACAAGATATCCCTTAACATGAACTAAGTCAGGCAGCTTTTATCTCCCAACTCTCCAAGTTGTTGTTCAGCTTACCCAACTAGCTCAGGGATACTCGATACAGATCCTTGGAGAAGGGGTGGTTACAAGAAACCAACTTGATCACGAACTCAACATAGTGGTCAGGTGACAACATGGTAATACTTCCGAGAAGATATTCGGAACATCACGAACCACCGATAGGTTATTAAGCTCGAGAACAATCTTGCTTTTCAGAGCAAGATGATATGATCAAATAAGCAAGGGACCGAAAAATCCAAACTCATTGATCGAAGAGTGCACCAGAAATAAGGACTAGGTAGCACAATCAACCTTACGATGAAGATTTAATAACCAACTCGCTAAGAATGAGAATATTATCCATTTACTACCAAGCAACACGGTTGCTAGGAGTATTGATTTCACACATCATGGTTCACTTGTCGGCATTCCGGTTACATCAACATGGGACCGAGGAATGAATAATGATAGCGAGAAGTATCACTGCGTCAAGAATTCACAAGAGCTAGCGCAATTCTCATGACAGTCTTAATATAAAGATGGTAATACTCCAAGGTAGAATAGAACAAAAGTTGGATTAGTATTTGATCTGCGAATTACAACTGCTTTGACCCGACCCTGGATATGGATGAGGTACCGGAGTTTGTTTCTCCTAGTCATTCCAGAATAGAATGGCTTGACGGACCACAAGAGCAATAGGCATCAATAAACGAATGCACGCATACCCTTGACTATCAATTGATAGACGGGGGTCAGAATACAACTAAGGAGGAACAACTCGGGGAACATATAACTTTCTGAGTTGTGGATGCATAGGTTAGTATGTCGAATCAAGTTCAATAGGTTTCTTCCGGATAACCCATGCAGAAAAGTAGAACTGGCAGAGTCGCAATATAGAATGGAGAACTCCTCAAGAGTACTCTGATTGTGATCTTTTGGTTCAAATAACTTCGGCCTTAATGGTTCATGGTATTTGGAAGAAGGAAATACCACGGACCTCGAGGACTAATGCAAAGGTTACTAATTTCCTAAAGGAACTAGCAAACACTATCAACATGAGGTAAGTAGAGTGAAACTTGGGTCAAGAACCCAGGAGTAGAATACCTACTACTAAATGGCATCACGGGATGCTTTCGAGAATGGTGGCCAGAATCATCACACCGGGACCACAAAGCATGGCTAGATTACTAGGTGACTCCCTAAAACACCTAGGGTCATAATAATAATTCCAACATATATGTCGAGGCAATAGAATACCTCAACTCAACTATTAGTGTGGTTAATCTGGCCCAAAGGAACATCGAGGACGGACGGAAAGGATTTGCAAATGCATCAGACTATTTAGAAACCTAGGATGACTCGGACAACATAACGGCTGTAAATGCTTAAAGAGATTTGAGATATCCTGCAGAAATGGTGGCATAACCACTCAACATCACAAAATCAAAATTCTGAGATCAAGTTACAACACATGGAAGTAGTAGGAACTAAGCTGGGGCTTGAAACCAACAATCCTATAAGTCTATGGATTAGCAACTCGTCATCCTGATAGATAGATGAGAAGGCCTAGTTCTTAAACCCCGTAGAAAGGAAGAGGATGACTCAGATCAGAAGGCATAAGGTAAAGGAGTAAAAAGAGCCTTACGTTCCATCCCACAATCAATTCCCCTACATATAACTAAAGCATTTCTAGACTCAACTTCGACTAGTTTGGCTTGGTAATCCTACAGGCAGTCAAGCTCTAATACCAAAGCTGTCAGGACCCTGACTCAATGCCACATCGATCTAGCATGTAACACCTCATATCACTTTGCGGCCTCACGCACGGTATTCCCATGGGTGTCGCCTTACCATTGCCCGGGACCGTTTGCGCCTTTTGGCACACGTATATGATAGTGTCGCTAGCATCCATATGATAAGGAGCCCGGGCTGACATGGCTAGTCGTAAACCCAAAGTGGCGCAGACTTACAGGGACAGGCATCCATGACCCAGCATCGAACTTATCGGTCATCAGCGAGTGAATCCAGGCTGTAGCACAGGGCTAGCAGGACTCCGGTGAATCGGGCTGTAGCGGGCTAACAGGACTCCGGTATTCATCGCGTGACATTTCCCCGAAGGGACATACAGGAACGAAGAAGGACACATGCCGGCCAGCCTAAGTGTTCCGGAGCAGTAGCAAGCTACCATGGCTCAGTGGAAGCACTAGGAGACATTTCCCGGTAAGAGAGGCTACTAAGGATAAACAACTAGATAGTCAGATCCCACACATACCAAGCATTTCAATAACATACACACAATACGCTCGATATGTGCAAATACAACATGGCATCACAACATGACTCTACGACTCAAGTATTTAATTCAATAGGCTTCGAGGAGCGAGATATTACAAACATGGGTCTTATGACCCAACATTCAGAGCATACAAGTCAAGCACAAGCAAAAGCTTATCATGTCTGAGTACAGACATCTACAAATGAAAAAGGCTGAGAAGCCTGACTATCTACCAGATCCTGCCGAGGGCACAAGATCGTAGCTGAGGTAACAAGCTAAACATCGAAGACCACGCGGAACTACTAGTGAGACTGACGTCTCTCTGCAAAAACATAAAATAGGCAAACGTGAGTACAAATGTACCCAGCAAGACTTACATCAGAACTAACTACATATGCATCATTATCAACAAAGGGGATGGTGGGGTTTAACTGCAGCAAGCCAGCTTTGACTCGGTGGCTATCCTGATCTACTATTGCAAGTAACTCTTTTGAGGTGGCGCACACGAGTCCACATATTCACCATATCAATACACCACTATGGATCCGCTCCCGTCTCCCTACGAGAACGCCATCCATAGCACTCACGCTTAACTTGCGTATTTTAGAGTATCCACTTTCACTTGTCTATGAACTGTATAGGCAACCCAGAAGTCCTTTACCGTAGACACGGCTATTCGAATAGATGATGTTAACCCTGCAGGGGTGTACTTCTTCACACACACTCTCACCACTTACCGTCGTTTACACGACATGTACTCGGCAACCTTCAAGCGGAAGCCCAATGAGGGTGTCGGCCACGACCTACCTAAACACTCAAGTCTCTAGTCCAGGTTTATCGCCTATTCGGGTTCCATCCGCGAGGAGATCCGGCCGGAGTTTCGCTCACAGCCCCAAATGATGTGTGCAGGGTTCCCGAGACACCAAACGGGCGCCCGGTACACCGTGCCACGTGCCTACCGCATCACAGCCCACCCCTCCGGTCAGCGCTGCGCACAACCTCCAGCATACTACAAACACCAGAAACTACTTGCAACTCCTGGACAGAGGACAAGGGTGATTAAGAAGCCGAGAGGGCCCATTGGTTTCGGGCCCAATGCGCGGTAGTATCTGTTTCATGGATCACAAACGCAAAACTCAGTTCCTAAGGATGACTTCAATGAGACAACCCACCATGTACTCCTACATGGCCTCTCACCGCTACCTTTACCAAATCGTGTTCACACACTTTGCTCACACACACAGTAGGACATGTTCACACACCTCTGATTCATCCTCGATGAACCATACCTGACTCAACTCAAAGCAGTAGCAGGCATGACAAACAAGCATGAACGAGTAGGCACAACAGGGCTCAAACAACTCCTACTCATGCTAGTGGGTTTCATCTATTTACTGTGGAATGACAGGTCATGCAAAGGATAAAGGGGTTCAGCTACCGCAGCAAGTAACAGATGAATCGTTGTTGTCCTAATGCAGTAAAAGAGAGAAGGAGCGAGAGAGTGGGATTGTATCGGAATGAACAAGGGGGTTTTTCTTGCCTGGCACTTCTGAAGATAGCATTGAGTCTTCATCAGTGTCAACGATCACAACGTCGGTACAACGTCTACCAAGGGGGAACAACACCGACAAACAGAGAAGAAACACGATCAATGCAATGCACAATATGATGCATGCTATGACATGGCAATAAGAATGTGTTTTGGCTAATGCAAGCTAGAACAGATTGAGATGAGTCCACTTGAACCAAAGATTCAAATGCAAACCCATTTTAAGAGGTCATAATAGTGCATTAACTTGTTTCACCTAAACAGCAAGGTTAATGTGTTCTAACATGCATGAAACCAGTGCAGATGGATAGATTTGATTTTTCTGATCATTTTTCATATATAATTTATTTGATTTGGAGCTACGGTTGATTTTCTATGATATTTAGAAGTTTGCATTATTTTCTGAAATTTCCTGAATAAGAATAAATCCAGAAAATAATTAACTGCGTCAGCACTACGTCACTGTGACGTCAGCGGTCAACGGGACTGGTCCAGGTCAAACTGACCTGTGGGCCCTGCGTGTCAGTAGTTAGTTTAACTAACTAATAATAGTTAGTGCTAACCTAAGTTAATTAGCAGAGCGGGCCCCACTTGTCATAGACTCAGGGGGGGAGTCAACTTGGGCCCACCCAGTCAAGGTCAACGGGTCAAACCCGCTGGCGTTTAGCCACCGGCGAGGCCAGACGCGGCGGTGGAAGTGCAGTTTCGCGTTCCGGCGACCAAATGGGTGGCAGAGAGTATCTACGCGTAGCTGGGAGCAAGCCACAGCGTTTGGTGGCGGTGGTTGGGCTCGTGGTTGCCAGAAACGTCGCCGGCGACGAGCTGTGCGGCTGCCGGAGCTCGGGTGAGGTCGAACCCGAGGCTACAGGGCACGGCGAGGCGTGTGGAGTAGTGCTACGGGTTCCCGCGACTGCGTTGAGTGCATTGGTCACGGTGGTGTGGCCGGTGGGTGGCCGGAGTCACGTCGGCGACGAGCTCGGTGGCGGCGAGTGCGGGTGAACTTGGTGCGGTGCATGCGGTGCAGGAGAGAGTTAACGGAGAGGGGAAGGACGGAGCTGAGCTCACGGTGATTGCAGCAAGCGTCAAAGCGGGCTCGGGGAAGTCCGGAGCTGAGCAGGGCGACGATGGCGATCTCAGCGGCTGGAGTTGGGGAAGACGGGGGTGGGGGCGACTCCAGAGCGGGCGAGCGCTCGGGGCTCGGCCTGCTCGACGTAGTCGACAACGGCGGAGCTAACGGACACGGCGACGAGGCACGGGGACGGCGGCGGACGCGGTTATCACGGTGGCGCGAGCGCGGCAGCCTCGGCCATGGTGCGAGAGAGCAAGGGAGAGGAGCTGGGGAGGAAGAGGTGTGTCTGCGAGCTCGGGGGAGGAGTGGGTGACCGACCCAGAACGGCAGAACGGCGAGGGAAGGAAGCAAGGTGGCGGACAGCTGCGTGGCGCGTGCTGGTGCCGGCGTCGAGCACCTGCCTGCCTGCCTGGCCGAGCCAAGCAGATCGCTGGAGCGGTGGCTAGGCTGGGCCGACAGGTGGGCCTGCTAGGTGGCGCCAGGTAAGCCTCTCTTTCTCTCTTTTATTTCCTGTTTTCTATTTTCTGCAATTGTTTTGGCTTTATTAAAAATGCCAGAGCATTTTCAAAAATCCTGAAAATATTTGTGGGCACTGTTTGGATTATTTCCAGCAGCCCTCATTTACGTTCAAGATTATTTGGACATTTAAAATTATTTATAGCATTTAAATGTCCAAGAACAAATACTGTATGATTTAATTCAATAATCTAGAATGGCCTAGAAAAATGTGCAGCATTTTTGTCAGAGGTTCTGGACCAAAACAAAAATGATGAACATTTAAGAAGGGCATTTCAGGTTCATTGAAAATATTTTTAGGTTGAACCTATTTGAATTCCATTTAGTGCTAGGGTTTGGACATCCCCATTTCAAGTTCATTTGAAAAATAAACATGATGACATGGATGCAGATGCAACTAATTACAAGCAATGATCTAGGGATGTGACAATCTTGTTCTAAGTATTTTATTTAGACGGTGAAAATTTGTTTTGGCATTTTTAGATTTTTATTTATTTTTCTAGAACTTATTTTCTGTTCGGCGGAATTATATATATAGAAAAACTCCCGCGCCCGACTGGGCCGAAGCCCAGCCAGGCCAGGCCGGCCCAACCCAGCGCCTCCGCCTCCCCTCGCGCGCGCCCCCGTGCGCGGCACGGACGCCGAGGAGAGTCCGAGCCGGACTCCTCCCCGGGTGCCCCCTCGCCCAAGCAGGCTACCGCCCCGCCCCCTTTATATAGCCGCCGCCCCGCCCCTAGCCGCCACCACCGCCAGCCGCCAGCCCCGCCGCCGCAGCCCGCGCCGCCGCCGAGCCTCGCCGTGCCACCTGCCACCGCTAGCGCCGCCGCCAGGAGCCGCCGCCGTCTTCCGCCGCCGCCGCCGCAGCCCGCCACCTGTGCCGTCCCGCCGCCCCACCGGAGCCCCGCCGGAGCCGAGCCGGAGGTAACCGCCGCCGCCGCCATGGTCTGTTTTTTTTAAAACCCGATCCGATTTTTCTTTAGAAACCCTAGATTCGTTTTTTTATTAGATCGGTTTTATTTTTTCGGTTTATTTATTTAGCGAGCGTTCGCCCGTACGTTCTTTTTTAACGGACGAATTCGCCGTTTAGTTTCAGTTAATGAACGTTCGTTCGTTAATCTGTTCGTCAGTTTTTCTTTTTCTTGGATTTTTTCCACGGTTATTTCTGATCGCGATTTCTGATCCGATTTTCGTTCTAGTATAACTTTTCGCTCATTTATCGGAATCAGGCGATTCAAGCGCCTGGAGTTTCATCTCGAAACCCTCTTTCCGTTTAACCAACTCAAACAAGATTTTGTTTCTGTAAAATTTGACTTAGGTCCAGATTAGTAAAATGAAGCTTGTTTCTTTTGCCGTTTGAGTTTCGTTGCTTCGTTTGATTTGATTCTTTTTGCAAACCGGAGTTCTTAAGTTGAACTTTCTGGTTAGTTCTCTTATTCGAGTTTTAACTGTGCATTAGATGAGTACTTATTGTATGCTTGTTTGTTTGCGATAGAGTACCCGGAGTGCGCCGCTTGCTACTTTGAATCGCTAGGTTTCACGGATCATCAGCAAGGCAAGTAACACTTTGATCATACCTCTTTACTACCCAGTTTTATTGCATTAGATCAATCCTCAAAAAATTGCATGATTAGGATCTGTTAATATGTGAGATTTTGGGAAGTAGATGAGGTAGTACCTATTACCTGTTTTATTATCAAACCCTTGGGAGTTACTCTACGTTTGCTTATCATGCCATGCTATGCTAGTGGACGTGGATTGGGTGAGTGTATCCATGACAGATGTGAGATTGTTAATTTAATGGTTTGTTTAAGGTGGCAACTTTAATACACATCTGGGTGGACTGAGGCACATGGGTATTCCAGCGATTGCCTGTTTTTCTTTTGGACCGCCACCCAGGCTCAAAGGGATCATGAGATTATTCATGCTAGAAACTTCCGTGTGCAGCCACAAGCTACTATGGGCTCTAGCATAGTTGACTAAGTCGTGCGAACTCTTACAGTGGTAGACTAGCAGATGTAGGGGATGTAGGTTGGTATTGTCTACCCGATCGTAAGGTGCTAACGCTTCTGAAAGACTATGTCTCGGTCATCCGTTTCTCAAACATCATGTAGTGTGAGAATCCCAACGGAGGAGATCGAGTCTTGTGGGGAAAGGTGCGCAAACCTCTGCAGAGTGTATAAACTAAGCATGGTTAGCCGTGTCCCCGGTTATGGACATCTTAAGTATCTAGTACTTGGATTATCATGTGAATCTCATCATGTTACTTTAATTAATATTGTTGGGTTTTAATGATGATGCTTAATTGGGATTGAGATGGTGTCTACACTCTCAATGTTTAACAACCACCATGATAATTAAGTAAAATTTATTCCTTTGTAGTAGGGAAAAATTGGCTTTACGCAAAACTGTAACCATAGAGCTTTTTCACCAAGCCATACATGCATATAGTATAGCTTTTCTTTCATTCTCTCTATGTGTTACATTGCCAGCATATTCCATGTGCTGACCCGTTTTCAGGCTGCAACGTTCATGTTGCAAACTTTTCAGACGACGAGTAAGGTGCCTTTAGGTCGTGGCTCTATACTCAGTGATGCCGTTGGAGTTGATGGGCTCACTTATCTTTCAAGCCTTCCGCTGTTATCGTTATTAGACGGCCTTAAGCCATATTTTGTAATAAGTTCTCTTTTGAGACATTCGATGTAATAAGTGTGTGATTGCTACTCTGTTATAAATCCTTCAAGTACTGTGCATGTCAGCATTACTGATCCAGGGATGGCACTAAAGCACAGAGATCAGACTGTTTGAGGTCTGGTCGCTACAAGATGGTATCAGAGCACATGCTGACTCTAGGACACGACCACTAAGCTAAATCCCTATATCACTACTCACTCTTCTCATTTCTGACTCCTCATCTTTTCTACTCTTTTAGGATGGCGGATGCAAGGAACAAGTTCACGCAACCGGATGAAGATACACCCTTTGGACGACACCTGAAGGAAGTCACTAGATACCTGAACATCGGAGTACCAAGTTTCACCGGGACCTACAATGCCACTTTACCTGAAGAGGAGCGCTGGATGATTCAAGTTCAAGTACCAGGAAGGACGTTCATGCCCGTCACTGAGCCCATAGAGTTTTCCTTTGATGCACCAACCTGGAGTCTAGGAAAGAGCATGGCAGCCCACATCACAATGGGACGTATTGGAGAAGTTTACCACAAGGATCTCAAGGATACTATCTACCAGATTTGTGGGCGCCGAGATGAGCAATGGGAGATGATCAGCACCAGGAAGGATAGATCAATTGCAGCTTTCATCCAGGAGTTAAACCAACACATTCGACGCCAGGAGAACCAGATATTCGCAGGCATGATAGACCTGAAGAAGGCCATGACCAAAATCATGGAACTAGAGGAAGAACTCAAGTCTACACGCAATGGATATGAGGAGGAAATAGCAACACTAGTGGAGAAGAATGATGATCTGAAGAAGAAGCTAAAAGTGTTCATGCGATTTCCCGCAATTGGAGGCGAAGATGATTGCACCTATCCAGAAAACTACATCATCATCGATGACACCGACTTGGACCTAGACGATAGCGATGATGACTATGTTGATGAAGCTGGAGCAGATATCATGGAGTCTTCATCGGAGCAATTTTTCTAGTCGACCACCATAACAGTAGTAGTATTCCCCCATGTATCTAGTATAGTCCGAGCACTTTTGTAACGATAGTTAGACCATTGTATGCCCTTGTTTGATTGAATGAAGCCCTTGTTTGATTGAATGAAGTGATTTTGTTTGCTTTTGTCTCGTGTGCATATGGGTAGTGTTTTCCCCCTAGACCTCATTCTATTCTATATTCTCATCTTTTCTAAACTCTCAGATGCCTCCGAGACGTGACAATGGATTTGCTTTCCCACCGGAGCTCACTCACTTGATCCAGCAGTAAACTGCGTTGATGCAATTGCTAGTCCAGAACCAGAATCAGGGGAAGAACAATAACAATAACAACAACAACAACAACAACAACAACAACCCACCACCGCCACCGCCTGTCGATCACTTAACCCGTTTTCTTAGGCTGAATCCGCCGATGTTCTCCAGTAGCACTGAGCCGATTGTTGCAGATGATTGGCTCCGCAAGACAGTAAGGAAGTTGACCACTTCAAGATGCACAGATGCGGAGAGGGTGCGTTTTGCCGCACATCAGCTTGAAGGACCCGCAACATCATGGTGGGAGAATTTCACAGCCACTTACCCTATCGACACTGTCACATGGGATCAGTTTCAGCAGGCTTTCCGTACTGCCCATGATTCAGCAGGAGCTATGGCCATGAAGAAGCGTGAGTTTCACAACTTGCGCCAAGGAGAACGGACTGTTGGCCAGTATGTAGATGACTTTAGTAAGCTAGCACGTTATGCCCCAGATGACGTTGCTACAGATGCAGCTAAGCAGGAGAAGTTTCTGGAAGGGCTGAATGATGAGCTAAGCATGCAGTTGATGGTAGAAACTTTCAATAACTACTAGGAGTTGGTAGATAGAGCTCTCATGATTGAAGGGAAGAAGCAGCAGATTAAAAACCGCAAGAGGAAGTATGGACAAGGGAAGTACAATTCTGGAGCTCAAAAGAAACCACGTTTTACCCCGAAATCGGGAGGACATTTCCAGCATACCCATGGAGGAGGTAGCTCGCACAATCATAATGGTCCCAAGAATGGTAACATGAATGGAGGAAGCAATGGCCAGAACCGTACCAATCCCTCAACACGAGCCAAGAGAGACCTGAGCCAAGTCACTTGCTATAAGTGTCAAAAGACTGGACATTATGCCAATGAATGTCCTGAAGCCCAGAATGGAAATGGCAATGGAAGCTCAGGGAAGAAGCCGAACCCTTTCAATAGGGGACAGATGAACCACGTTAACGTGGAGGAGGTTGAAGCTCATCCAGATGCAGTAATAGGTAAGTTTTTGGTTAAGTCATTTACTGCACTCGTTCTTTTTGATACTGGTGCATCGCATTCATACATATCAAGGGGATTTGTGGATAAGTATAAACTGCCAACCCAAGCCCTTAGGTCACCCATGTTAGTAACCTCGCCTGGAGCAGAATATATGGCTAGTCTATGGTGTGATCGGTTACCATTAAGGATTGGTAACTACGTGTTTCCCTCGGACCTAATAGTATTGGAATCGCAAGGATTGGATGTGATATTAGGCATGGATTGGTTATCAAAGTATGGAGGGAACATTGAATGCGCCAGTAAGATGATTTTGCTCACAACGCCAGAAGGAAGAAGGATCAAGTATGTATCACGGCATGAGCCGAAGAGGACTAAAGTAAATTCCTTATCAGGAGTTGTGCAGGAAGAAGTACCTGTGGTGAAGGATTTCCCTGATGTATTTCCAGAGGAGTTGCCAGGCATGCCACTGGATAGATACATTGAGTTTTGATTGAGCTTTTGCCAGGCACAGGAGCTCAGAAGACTGACAAGGAGATTGCCTCTATAAAGGAGAAGATGAGCAAAGGAAAAGCTAAAGGATTTCGTGAGGATGAGCACGATACCCTATGGTTTGAAGACCGTGTTTATGTGCCTAATGACCCGGAGATCAGGAAGTTGATTCTGCAAGAGGCCCATGATTCACCATATTCTATTCATCCAGGAAATACCAAGATGTATTTGGATTTGAAGGATACTTTCTGGTGGACCGGAATGAAGAAGGATATTGCAGAGTATGTAGCAGTTTATGATGTATGTCAGAGAGTAAAGGCAGAGCATCAGAGCCAGCAGGATTGTTACAACCATTGCCAATATCCGAATGGAAGTGGGATAAGTTAGGCATGGATTTTATCACGGGATTACCCAGGACTCGTTCGGGATACGACTCGATTTGGGTTGTAGTTTATTGTTTGACGAAGGTAGCTCATTTCATCCCAGTGAAGACCACTTACACCAGTGCTAAGTTGGCAAAGATATACATGACCAGGATCGTATGTCTGCAAGGAGTTCCGAGGAGCATTGTATCAGATAGAGGAACTCAGTTTACCTCAAAGTTCTAGAATCAGTTGCACGAAACTTTGGGTACCAGGCTAGAGTTCAGTACAGCCTTTCATAAGTAGACAGATGGACAGATCGAGAGAGTCAATCAGATTTTGGAGGATATGCTGAGAGCTTGTGCGCTAGATTATGAATCTAGTTGGGACGACAATTTGCCATATGCAGAGTTCTCTTACGACAACAGTTATCAATCCAGTTTGAAGATGGCCCCTTTCGAAGCTTTGTACGGAAGGAGGTGCAGGACCCCATTGTCGTGGGATGAAGTTGGAGACCGCCAGTTGTTTGGACCGGATTTGATTAAGGAGTCCGAACAGAAGGTGAAGTTGATACGCAATAGGCTCAAGGTAGCCCAGTCCAGGCAGAAGAGCTATGCAGATTCTAAATGCAAGGAGACAGTTTACGAAGTCGGAGACAGAGTTTATCTTCGTGTATCTCCACTTCGAGGAGTTAAGCGCTTTGGAGTTAAGGGAAAGTTAGCACCACGTTTTGTAGGATCATACAAAGTTTTGGAGCGTATGGGAGAAGTAGCCTACAAGTTGGAATTGCTCGATTGTCAGGAGTTCATGATGTATTCCATGTTTTCCAGTTGAAGAAGTGCCACACAGAGATGACTAATATACCGCTGAGAGATACAATGCCGCTGGAAGCAATTCAGTTGGATAGTGATTTGACATATGAGGAGAAACCAGTTAAGATTCTTGAGTATGCCAGCCGAGTCACCCGCAGCAAGGTTATCAAGTTTTGCAAAGTTCAGTGGAGCCACCACACCGAGGATGAAGCCACCTGGGAGCGAGAGGAAGATCTGCTGAAGGACCACCCTCACCTATTTTCTAGCCAACCCGAATCTCGAGGGCGAGATTCATCTTAAGGGGTGTAGGTTTGTAACATCCCAAATTTTCAATTTGGAATGTTATACACTAGATCATCATTGCATATCATATTTTATTGCTTTTGGTTTGATCCTAGAAATTCCACGCAACTCAAGGACCCTCGGAGAGAGTTGGGGATTTTGTTATTTTCATATTTGAGTTTTCTCAAAATTTTGAAAATAGGATCATTTGGTTTTATTTATTTTATCTTCAATTATTTCAACTATAAAAATATGAGAGAGGGAATAAAATGACTTTCCAAAAATAAAGAAATATTGAGGATTTAATAAAAAAATCAAATAAGATTTATTTTGGAGTTTTTGCTATTTTATTTGAATTTAGGTAAAATTGCACATTTTCAAAACTGCATTTTTAGGGCCAAGAAAATGTTCATCTTGTTCTAAATATTTTATTTAGACAGTGAAAATTTGTTTTGGCATTTTCAGATTTTTATTTATTTTTCTAGAATTTATTTTTTGTTCGGCGGAATTATATTTATAAAAAAAAAACTCCTATGCCCGACTGGGCCGAAGCCCAGCCAGGCCAGGCCGGCCCAACCTCACGCCGCCGCCTCCCCTCGCGCGCGCCGCCGTGCGCGGCACGGACGCCGAGGAGAGTCCGAGCCGGACTCCTCCCCGGGCGCCCCTTCGCCCAAGCTGGCCACCGCCCCGCCCCCTTTATATAGCCGCCGCCCCGCCCCCTCGCCGCCGCCACCGCCAGCCGCCAGCCCCGCCGCCGCAGCCTGCGCTGCCGCCCAGCCTCACTGCGCCGCCTGCCGCCGCCAGGAGCCGCCGCCGCCGCCGCAGCCCGCCACCCACGCCGCCCCGCCGCAGCCGAGCCGGAGGTAACCGCCGCCGCCGTCGTGGTCCTTTTTTAAAAAAAAACCTGATCCGGTTTTTCTTTAGAAACCCTAGATTCGTTTTTTTATTAGATTGATTTTATTTTATTTTAGGTTTATTTATTTAGCGAGCGTTCGCCCGTTCGTTCGTTTTTAACGAACGAATTCGTCGTTTAGTTTCAGTTAACGAACGTTCATTCGTTAATCTGTTCGTCGGTTTTTCTTTTTCTCGGATTTTTCCGCGGTTATTTCTGATCGCGATTTCTGATCCGATTTTCGTTCTAGTATAACTTTTCGCTCGTTTATCAGAATCAGGCGATTCAAGCGCCTAGAGTTTCGTCTCGAAACCCTCTTTCTGTTTAACCAACTCAAACAAGATTTTGTTTTTGTAAAATTTGACTTAGGTCCAGATTAGTAATATGAAGCTTGTTTCTTTCGCCGTTTGACTTTCGTTGCTTCGTTTGATTTGATTCTTTTTGCAAACCGAAGTTCTTAAGTTGAACTTTCTGGTTAGTTCTCTTATTCGAGTTTTACCTGTGCATTAGATGAGTACTTATTGTATGCTTGTTTGTTTGCGATAGAGTACCTGGAGTGCGCCGCTTGCTACTTTGAATCGCTAGGTTTCGCGGATCATCAACAAGGCAAGTAACACTTTGATCATACCTCTTTACTACCCAGTTTTATTGCATTAGATCAATCCTCAAACAATTGCATGATTAGGATCTGTTAATATGTGGGATTTTGGGAAGTAGATGAGGTAGTACCTATTATCTGTTTTATTATCAAACCCTTGGAAGTTACTCTATGTTTGCTTATCAGGCCATGCTATGCTAGTGGACGTGGATTGGGTCAGTGTATCCATGACAGATGTGAGATAGTTAATTTAATGGTTTATTTAAGGTGGAAACTTTAATACACATCTGGGTGGATTGAGGCACCTGGGTATTCCAGCGATTGCCTATTTTTCTTTTGGACCGCCACCCAGGCTCAAAGGTATCATGAGATTATTCATGCTAGAAACTTTCATGTGCAGCCACAAGCTACTATGGGCTCTAGCATAGTTGACTAAGTCATGCGAACTCTTACAGTGGTAGACTAGCAGATGTAGGGGATGTAGGTTGGTACTGTCTACCCGATCGTAAGGTGCTAGCGCTTCTGAAAGACTATGTCTCGGTCATCCGTTTCTCAAACATCATGTAGTGCGAGAATCCCAACGGAGGAGACCGAGTCTTGTGGGGAAAAGTGTGCAAACCTCTGCAGAGTGTATAAACTAATCATGGTTAGCCGTGTCGCCGGTTATGGACATCTTAAGTATCTAGTACTTGGATTATCATGTGAATCTCATCATGTTACTTTAATTAATATTGTTGGGTTTTAATGATGATGCTTAATTGGGATTGAGAGGGTGTCTACACTCTCAATGTTTAACAACCACCATGATAGTTAAATAAAATTTATTCCTTTGTAGTAGGGAAAAATTGGCTTTACAGAAAACTGTAACCATAGAGCTTTTCCACCAAGCCATACATGCATATAGTATAGCTTTTCTTTCATTACTCTCTATGTGTTACATTGCCAGCATATTCCATGCGCTGACCCGTTTTCGGGTTGCAACGTTCATGTTGCAAACTTTTCAGATGACGAGTAAGGTGCCTTTAGGTCGTGGTTCTATACTCAGTGATGCCGTTGGAGTTGATGGGCTCACTTATCTTCCAAGCCTTCTGCTGTTATCGTTATTAGATGGCCTTAAGCCATATTTATTGTAATAAGTTCTCTTTTGAGACATTCGATGTAATAAGTGTGTGATTGCTACTCTGTTATAAATCCTTCAAGTACTGTGCGTGTCAGCATTACTGATCCAGGGATAACACTAAAGCACATAGATCAGACTGTTTGAGGTCTGGTCGCTACACCAAGCTTAATTCATGCTCGTCCTCGAGTAGGTAAATGATAAAAGAAAGAATTTATGAAGTGCGAATGCTAGCAGGTGCACAAATTTGATCAATGATAATTTCAATCACCTTTTCTAGCATGATTATATTTCATAACAGTAGTTCATCTCATAAAACTTCTCAAGATCAAGTAACGAGCTATTCATATGTTAAAGCATAGACTATAAACTTTCTTGAAAACTAGCAAACTTCATTCTCAGTCATCAAACAGTTACAATTCATCTTATTTTTAGGAAGGGTCTATGTCAGAGCTTTGATTTAGCAAATTCCACATACTCAACTATCATATAGTCTTCCATGATTGCTACCACTCAAAGCATATTCTTAGAACAAATAGCATCCATCGAACACAGAGAAAGATAGGGGCTTAGTGTTTCGCCTCCCAACTCACTTATCATATAGATAATTGTCAATAATAATAATTCATGATCAAATATATTTGCATGGCCATATATGCTTACATCTTTCCCCAACAAACAATGCTTGCCAACTAAAGAGTAGGTAGGAATGAGAAGGAATTGAAGGAAATATGCCCTAGAGGCAATAATAAAATTATTACTTATTTCCTCATATCATGATAAATGTTTATTATTCATGCTAGAATTGTATTAACCGGAAACATGATACATGTGTGAATACATAGACAAACTTAATGTCACTAGTATGCCTCTACTTGACTAGCTCATTAATCAAAGATGGTTATGTTTCCTAACCATAGACATGTGTTGTCATTTGATTAACGGGATCACATCATTAGGAGAATGATGTGATTGACTTGACCCATTCCATTAGCTTAGCACATGATCGTTTAGTATGTTGCTATTGCTTTCTTCATGACTTATACAAGTTCCTACAACTATGAGATTATGCAACTCCCGTTTACCGGAGGAACACTTTGTGTGCTACCAAACGTCACAATGTAACTGGGTGATTATAAAGGAGCTCTACAGGTGTCTCCAAAGGTACATCTTGAGTTGGCGTATTTCAAGATTAGGTTTTGTCACTCCGATTGTCAGAGAGGTATCTCTGGGCCCTCTCGGTAATGCACATCACTATAAGCCTTGCAAGCAATGTAGCTAATGAGTTAGTTACGGAATAATGCATTGCGTAACGAGTAAAGAGACTTGCCGGTAACGAGATTGAACTAGGTATTGAGATACCGACGATCGAATCTCGGGTAAGTAACATACCGATGACAAAGGGAACAATGTATGTTGTTATGCGGTTTGATCGATAAAGATCTTCGTAGAATATGTAGGAGCCAATATGAGCATCCATGTTCCTCTATTGGTTATTGACCGAAAACAGTTCTAGGTCCTGTCTACATAGTTCTCAAACCCGTAGGGTCCTCACGCTTAAGGTTTCGTTGACAGTTTTATTATGAGTTTATGAGTTTTGATGCACCGAAGGTTGTTCGGAGTCCCGGATGTGATCACGGATATGACGAGGAGTCTCGAAATGGTCAAGACATAAAGATCGATATATTGGACGACTATATTTGGACACCGGAAAGGTTCCGGGTGAGATTGGGACAATACTGGAGCTTTGGGAGGTTATCGGAACCCCCCGGGAGGTATATGGGCCTTATTGGGCCTTAGTGGAAAGGAGGGGAGAGGAGCAAAGGAGGGGGTGCCCCCCCCCAAGCCCAATCCGAATTGGGAGGGGGCCGGCCCCCCCTTTCCTTCCTCCCTCCCTCCTCTTCCTTCCCTCTCCCTCTCCTAATAGGAATGGGGGGATCCTACTCCCGGTGGGGGTTGGACTCCCCCCTAGGGCGCGCCACCCCCCTTGGCTGGCCCCCTCCTCCACTCCTTTATATACGGGGAAGGGGGCACCCCATAGACACAACAATTGATCTCTTGATCTCTTAGCCCTGTGCGGTGCCCCCCTCCACCATAGTCCTCCTCGATAATATTGTAGCGGTGCTTAGGCGAAGCCCTGCGACGGTAGAACATCAAGACCGTCACCACGCCGTCGTGCTGACGGAACTCTTCCCCGACATTCTGCTGGATCAGAGTACGGGGATCGTCATCGAGCTGAATGTGTGCTAGAACTCGGAGGTGTCGTAGTTTCGGTGCTTGATCGGTCGGGCCGTGAAGATGTACGACTACATCAACCGCGTTGTTCTAACGCTTCCGCTTTCGGTCTACGAGGGTACGTGGACAACACTCTCCCCTCTCATTGCTATGCATCACCATGATCTTGCGTGCGCGTAGGGATTTTTTTGAAATTACTACATTCCCCAATAGTGGCATCCGAGTCAGGTTTTATGCGTAGATGTTATATGCACGAGTAGAACACAAGTGAGTTGTGGGCGATACAAGTCATACTGCTTACCAGCATGTCATACTTTGGTTCGGCGGTATTGTTGGATGAAGCGGCCCGGACCGACATTATGCGTACGCTTACGCGAGACTTGTTCTACGGACATGCTTTACACACAGGTGGCTGGCGGGCGTCAGTTTCTCCAACTTTAGTTGACCGAGTGTGGTTACGCCCGGTCCTTGCGAAGGTTAAAACAGCACTAACTTGACGAACTATCATTGTGGTTTTGATGCGTAGGTAAGAACGGTTCTTGCTCAGCCCGTAGCAACCACGTAAAATTTGCAACAACAAAGTAGAGGACGTCTAACTTGTTTTTGCAGGGCATGTTGTGATGTGATATGGTCAAGACGTGATGCTATATTTTATTGTATGAGATGATCATGTTTTGTAACCAAAGTTATCGTCAACTGGCAGGAGCCATATGGTTGTCGCTTTATTGTATGAAAAGCAAACGCCCTGTAATTGCTTTACTTTATCACTAAGCGGTAGCGATAGTCGTAGAAGCAATAGATGGCGTAACGACAACAATGCTACGATGGAGATCAAGGTGTCGCGCCGGTGACGATGGTGATCACGACGGTGCTTCGGAGATGGAGATCACAAGCACAAGATGATGATGGCCATATCATATCACTTATATTGATTGCATGTGATGTTTATCCTTTATGCATCTTATCTTGCTTTGTTTGACGGTAGCATTTTAAGATGATCTCTCACTAATTATCAAGAAGTGTTCTCCCTGAGTATGCACCGTTGTGAAAGTTCTTCGTGCTGAGACACCATGTGATGATCGGGTGTGATAGGCTCTATGTTCAAATACAACGGGTGCAAAACAGTTGCACACGCGGAATACTCAGGTTAAACTTGACGAGCCTAGCATATACATATATGGCCTCGGAACACGGAGACCAAAAGGTCAAACGTGAATCATATAGTAGATATGATCAACATAGTGATGTTCACCACTGAAAACTACTCCATCTCACGTGATGATCGGACATGGTTTAGTTGATTTGGATCACGTGATCACTTAGATGACTAGAGAGATGTCTGTCTGAGTGGGAGTTCTTTAGTAATATGATTAATGAACTTAAATTTATCATGAACTTACTACCTGATAGTATTTTGCTTGTCTATGTTTGTTGTAGATAGATGGCTCGTGCTGTTGTTCCGTTGAATTTTAATGCGTTCCTTGAGAAAGCTAAGTCGAAAGATGATGGTAGCAATTACACGGACTGGGTCCGTAACTTGAGGATTATCCTCATTGCTGCACAGAAGAATTACGTCCTGGAAGCACTGCTGTGTGCCAGGCCTGCTGCAGATGCAACTGACGACGTTAAGAACGTCTGGCAGAGCAAAGCTGATGACTACTTGATAGTTCAGTGTGCCATGCTTTACGGCTTGGAACCGGGTCTTCAACGATGTTTTGAACGTCATGGAGCATATGAGATGTTCCAGGAGTTGAAGTTAATATTTCAAGAAAATGCCCGGATTGAGAGATATGAAGTCTCCAATAAGTTCTATAGTTGTAAGATGGAGGAGAATAGTTCTGTCAGTGAACATATACTCAAAATGTCTGGGTATAATAATCACTTGATTCAACTGGGAGTTAATCTTCCTGATGATAGTGTCATTGACAGAATTCTTCAATCACTGCCACCAAGCTACAAGAGCTTCGTGATGAACTATAATATGCAAGGGATGGACAAGACTATTCCCGAGCTCTTCGCAATGCTAAAGGCTGCGGAGGTAGAAATCAAGAAGGAGCATCAAGTGTTGATGGTCAATAAGACCACCAGTTTCAAGAAAAAGGGTAAAGGGAAGAAGAAGGGGAACTTCAAGAAGAACAGCAAGCAAGTTGCTGCTCAAGAGAAGAAACCCAAATCTGGACCTAAGCCTGAGACTGAGTGCTTCTACTGCAAGCAGACTGGACACTAGAAGCGGAACTGCCCCAAGTATTTGGCGGATAAGAAGGATGGCAAGGTGAACAAAGGTATATGTAATATACATGTTATTGATGTGTACCTTACTAATGCTCGCAGTAGCACCTGGGTATTTGATACTGGTTTTGTTGCTAATATTTGCAACTCGAAACAGGGAATACGGATTAAGCGAAGATTGGCTAAGGATGAGGTGACGATGCGCGTGGGAAATGGTTCCAAAGTCGATGTGATCGCGGTCGGCACGCTACCTCTACATCTACCTTCAGGATTAGTTTTAGACCTGAATAATTGTTATTTGGTGCCAGCGTTAAGCATGAACATTATATCTAGATCTTGTTTGATGCGAGACGGTTATTCATTTAAATCCGAGAATAATGGTTGTTCTATTTATATGAGTAATATCTTTTATGGTCATGCACCCTTGAAGAGTGGTCTATTTTTATTAAATCTCGATAGTAGTGATACACATATTCATAATGTTGAAGCCAAAAGATGCAGAGTTGATAATGATAGTGCAACTTATTTGTGGCACCGCCGTTTGGGTCATATTGGTGTAAAGCGCATGAAGAAACTCCATACTGATGGACTTCTGGAATCACTTGATTATGAATCACTTGGTACTTGCAAACCGTGCCCCATGGGCAAGATGACTAAAACTCCGTTCTCCGGAACTATGGAGCGAGCAACTGATTTGCTAGAAATCATACATACTGATGTATGTGGTCCAATGAATATTGAGGCTCGTGGAGGGTATCGTTATTTTCTCACCTTCACAGATGATTTGAGAAGATATGGGTATATCTACTTGATGAAACACAAGTCTGAAACATTTGAAAAGTTCAAAGAATTTCAGAGTGATGTGGAAAATCATCGTAACAAGAAGATAAAGTTTCTACGATCTTATCGTGGAGGAGAATATTTGAGGTACGAGTTTGGTTTACATTTGAAGCAATGCGGAATAGTTTCGCAACTCACGCCACCCTGAACACCACAACGAAATGGTGTGTCCGTACGTCATAATCATACTTTACTAGATATGGTGCAATCTATGATGTCTCTTACTGATTTACCGCTATCATTTTGGGGTTATGCTTTAGATACGGCCGCATTCATGTTAAATAGGGCACCATCAAAATCCGTTGAGACAACGCCTTATGAACTGTGGTTTGGCAAGAAACCAAAGTTGTCGTTTCTTAAAGTTTGGGGCTGCGATGCTTATGTGAAGAAACTTCAACCAGATAAGCTCGAACCCAAATCGGAGAAATGTGTCTTCATAGGATACCCAAAAGAGACTATTGGGTACACCTTCTATCACAGATCTGAGGGTAAGATTTTTGTTGCTAAATTCGGATCCTTTCTAGAGAAGGAGTTTCTCTCGAAAGAAGTGAGTGGGAGGAATGTAGAACTTGATGAGGTAACTGTACCTGCTCCCTTATTGGAAAGTAGTTCATCACAAGAACTGGTTCCTGTGACAACTACACCAATCAGTGAGGAAGCTAATGATATTGATCATGAAACTTCAGATCAAGTTACTACCGAACCTCGTAGGTCAACCAGAGTAAGATCCGCACCAGAGTGGTACGGTAATCTTATTCTGGAAGTCATGTTACTTGACCATGGCGAACCTACGAACTATGAGGAAGCGATGATGAGCCCAGATTCCGCAAAATGGCTTGAGGCCATGAAATCTGAGATGGGATCCATGTATGAGAACAAAGTATGGACTTTGCTTGACTTGCCCGATGATCGGCAAGCCATCGAGAATAAATGGATCTTCAAGAAGAAGACTGAAGCTGATGGTAATGTAACTATCTACAAAGCTCGACTTATTGCAAAAGGTTTTCGACAAGTTCAGGGGGTTGACTACGATGAGACTTTCTCACCCGTAGCGATGCTTAAGTCTGTCCGAATCATGTTAGCAATTGCCGCATTTTATGATTATGAAATATGGCAAATGGATGTCAAAACTGCATTCCTGAATGAATTTCTGGAAGAAGAGTTGTATATGATGCAACCGAAAGGTTTTGTCGATCCAAAAGGTGCTAACAAAGTGTGCAAGTTCCAGGGATCCATTTATGGACTGGTGCAAGCCTCTCGGAGTTGGAATAAATGCTTTGATAGTGTGATCAAAGCATATGGTTTTATACAAACTTTTGGAGAAGCCTGTATTTACAAGAAAGTGAGTGGGAGCTCTGTAGCATTTCTGATATTATATGTAGATGACATATTGTTAATTGGAAATGATATAGAATTTCTAGATAGCATAAAGGGATACTTGAATAAAAGTTTTTCGATGAAAGACCTCGGTGAAGCTGCTTACATATTGGGCATCAAAGATCTATAGAGATAGATCAAGACGCTTGATTGGACTTTCACAAAGCACAGACCTTGATAAAGTTTTGAAAAAGTTCAAAATGGATCATGCAAAGAAAGGATTCTTGCCTGTATTACAAGGTGTGAAGTTGAGTCAGACTCAATGCCCGACCATAGCAGAAGATAGAGAGAAAATGAAAGATGTTCCCTATGCTTCAGCCATAGGCTCTATCATGTATGCAATGCTGTGTACCAGATCTGACGTATGCTTAGCAATAAGCTTGGCAGGGAGGTACCAAAGTAATCCAGGAGTGGATCACTGGACAGCGGTCAAGAATAGCCTGAAATACCTAGAAAGGACTAAGGATATGTTTCTCGTTTATGGAGGTGACAAAGAGCTAGCCGTAAATGGTTACGTCGATGCAAGCTTTGACACTGATCCGGACGATTCTAAATCGCAAACCGGATACGTGTTTATATTGAATGGTGGAGTTGTCAGTTGGTGCAGTTCTAAACAAAGCGTCATGGCGGGATCTACATGCGAAGCGGAGTACATAGATGCTTCGGAAGCAGCAAATGAAGGAGTCTAGATGAAGGAGTTTATCCACGATCTAGGTGTCATACCTAGTGCATCGGGACCAATGAAGATCTTCTGTGACAATACTGGTGCAATTGCCTTGGCAAAGGAATCCAGATTTCACAAGAGGACCAAGCACATCAAGAGACGCTTCAATTCCATCCGGGACCAAGTCCAGGTGGGAGACATAGAGATTTGCAAGATACATACGGATCTGAATTTGCAGACCCGTTAACTAAGCCTCTTCCACGAGCAAAACATGATCAACACCAAGACTCCATGGGTGTTAGAATCATTACTGTGTAATCTAGATTATTGACTCTAGTGCAAGTGGGAGACTGAAGGAAATATGCCCTAGAGGCAATAATAAAATTATTATTTATTTCCTCATATCATGATAAATGTTTATTATTCATGCTAGAATTGTATTAACCGGAAACATGATACATGTGTGAATACATAGACAAACTTAATGTCACTAGTATGCCTCTACTTGACTAGCTCATTAATCAAAGATGGTTATGTTTCCTAACCATAGACATGTGTTGTCATTTGATTAACGGGATCACATCATTGGGAGAATGATGTGATTGACTTGACCCATTCTGTTAGCTTAGCACTTGGTCATTTAGTATGTTGCTATTGCTTTCTTCATGACTTATACAAGTTCCTACAACTATGAGATTATGCAACTCCCGTTTACCGGAGGAACACTTTGTGTGCTACCAAACGTCACAACGTAACTGGGTGATTATAAAGGAGCTCTATAGGTGTCTCCAAAGGTACATGTTGAGTTGGCGTATTTCAAGATTAGGTTTTGTCACTCCGATTGTCGGAGAGGTATCTCCGGGCCCTCTCGGTAATGCACATCACTAAAAGCCTTGCAAGCAATGTAGCTAATGAGTTAGTTACGGAATGATGCATTACGTAACGAGTAAAGAGACTTGCCGGTAACGAGATTGAACTAGGTATTGAGATACCGACGATCGAATCTCGGGCAAGTAACATACCGATGACAAAGGGAACAACGTATGTTGTTATGTGGTTTGACCGATAAAGATCTTCGTAGAATATGTAGGAGCCAACATGAGCATCCAGGTTCCGCTATTGGTTATTGACCGGAAACAGTTCTAGGTCATGTCTACATAGTTCTCGAACCTGTAGGGTCCGCACGCTTAAGGTTTCGTTGACAGTTTTATTATGAGTTTATGAGTTTTGATGTACCTAAGGTTGTTCGGATTCCTAGATGTGATCATGGACATGACGAGGAGTCTCGAAATGGTCGAGACATAAAGATCGATATATTGGACGGCTATATTTGGACACCGGAAAGGTTCCGGGTGAGATTGGGACAATTCCGGAGCTCCGGGAGGTTATCGGAAGCCCTCGGGAGGTATATGGCCTTATTGGGCCTTAGTGGAAAGGAGGGGAGAGGATCAAAGGAGGGGGCGCGCCCCCCCAAGCCCAATCCGAATTGGGAGGGGGGCCGGACCCCCCTTTCCTTCCTCCCTCCCTCCTCTTCCTTCCCTCTCCCTCTCCTAATAGGAAAGGGGGGAGTCCTACTCCCGGTGGGGGTTGGACTCCCCCCTAGGGCGCGCCACCCCCCTTGGCCGGCCTCCTCCTCCACTCCTTTATATATGGGGGAGGGGGCACCCCATAGACACAACAATTGATCTCTTGATCTCTTAGCCGTGTGTGGTGCCCCCCTCCACCATAGTCCTCCTCGATAATATTGTAGCGGTGCTTAGCTGAAGCCCTGCGACAGTAGAACATCAAGACCGTCACCACGCCGTCGTGCTGACGGAACTCTTCCCCGACATTCTACTAGATCGGAGTACGGGGATCGTCATAGAGCTGAACGTGTGCTAGAACTCGGAGGTGCCGTAGTTTCGGTGCTTGACTGGTCGGGCCGTGAAGACGTACGACTACATCAACCGCGTTGTTCTAACGCTTCCGCTTTCGGTCTACAAGGGTACGTGGACAACACTCTCCCCTCTCGTTGCTATGCATCACCATGATCTTGCGTGTGCGCAGGAATTTTTTTGAAATTACTACGTTCCCCAACAGGAATACTACTGACTCTTGCATAAAAGTAAAAGATAGGCCCTTGGCAGAGGGAAGTAGGGATTTGCAGAGGTGTCAGAGCTTGATTTTGAAATAGCGATGACAATAATTTTGAGAGGTATGCTTTCATTGTCAACATAACAACCAAGAGTTCCCAATATCTTCCATACTACATACACTATAGGCGGTTCCCAAACAGAATGGTAAACTTTTTACTCCCCCTCCACCAACAATCACACTCCACGGCTTGTCCAAAACAACGGGTGCCGTCCAACTAACATCAATCCAGGGGGAGTTTTGTTTGCAATTATTTTTTGATTTGATTTTGATCTTTTGATCATGGGACTGGGCATCCCGGTTACCAGCCATTTTTCTCGTGAATGATGAGCGGAGTCCACTCATCTTGAGAATAACCCACCTATCATGGAAGATACTAACAGCCCCCAGTCGCTACATGAGCGATTTGGGCATACAAAACAGATTATTATTTGAAGGTTTAGAGTTTGACACATGCAAATTTACTTGGAACGGCAGGTAAATACCGCATATAGGTAGGTATGGTGGACACTCATGGAAGAAACTTGGTTCAAGGGATTTGGATGCACAAGCAGTATTCCCGCTTAGTACAGATATTTTGGCTAGCAAAGGATTCTAAAAAGCAAGCACCACATGTTGGAGGATCTATAACAATATAACTTCTATACAAATATACCCAAGCATAACTCATTACGTTGTCTTCCTTGTTCAACTTCAACTAATTTGCTCAAGTTTGAAAATAATTAATGGGGCTCACAATCATAGAAGATGTCTAAGATAGTATACTTATATGTGAAATCTCTCTTCCTTCAATATTCTTTCATGAATTGTTCAAGTGACCAATACAATGCTTGCTAACCCTCAATAAATTTACAACCTCTACTTCTTACATGTGAAGTCATTACTCCCCATGGGATAAACATGTGAAACATAAATAATTTCAGATTTATGACATTCAACTCATTCAACCATTTACTCATAGGATATAAGTGAAGCACACGAGTAAATGACAAACTACTCCAAAAAGATATAAGTGAAGATCAATGAGTAGCTAAATAATTATGTAACTATGTGAAGACTCTCTCTAATTTAAGAATTCCAGATCTTAAGTACTTTATTCAAACAGCAAGCAAAGCAATATAAAATGACATTGCAAGGATAGCACAACTCATGTGAAGAAGCAAAAACTTAGGTTTAACCGATACTAACCGATAGTTGTTGAAGAAGAAAGGTGGGATGCCTAACGGGGCATCCCCAAGCTTAGATGCTTGAGACTTCTTGAAATATTATCTTGGGGTGCCTTGGGCATCCCCAATCTTGAACTTTTGTGTCTCCTTAATTCCTCTCATATCATGGTTTCTCTATTTCTCAAAGACTTCATCCACATAAAACTCAACAAGAACACGTGAGATAAGTTAGCATAAACCAATGCAAAACCTTATCATTTTATACTGTAACAAATCACTAAAATTATTACTCAACATTGAATACTAAATGTCTCTGCATATTTAATACTCCTATCCTCAAATAAAATCATTAAACAAGCAAACATATGCAAACAATGCAAACATAACAGCAATCTGCCAAAACAGTAGTCTGTAAAGAATGCATGATTCATCAAACTTCCCTAACTCCAAAAATTGTGAGAAAAATATTACGCTGTAGAAGATTTATCAGATCTCAATATGCAAAAAGTTTCAACATTATAACATTCTCTGACTTTTCTAGGGAATTTTTGCAACAGCGGTAAACTTTCTGTTTTCAAACAGCAACATGTATACTAGCAAAATAAGCATGGTAAAGGCTATCCTTGACATTTTTATTGAAAATATAGATGCAAAACATTATTATAAATAACAGCAAGCAAATACTAACAAGGGAAAATGACGCTCCAAGCAAAACACATATTATGTGGTGAATAAAAATATAGCTCCAAGTAAAGTTACCGATGAACGAAGACGAAAGAGCGGATGCCTTCCGGGGCATCCCCAAGCTTAGGCTCTTGGTTATCCTTGAATATCTTGGGGTGCCTTGGGCATCCCCAAGATTAGGCTCTTTCCACTCTTTATTCCATAGTCCATCGAATCTTTACCCAAAACTTGAAAACTTCACAACACAAAACTCAACAGAAAACTCATAAGCTCCGTTAGTATAAGAAAATAAAACCACCACTTAGGTACTATAATGAACTAATTCTAAATTCATATTGGTGTAATATCTAATGTATTCCAACTTCTCTATGGTTCATACCCTCCTATACTACTCATAGATTCATCAAAATAAGCAAACAACACATAGAAAACAGAATCTGTCTAAAACAGAACAGTCTGTAGTAACCTGTATCAAACGTACACTTCTGGAACTCCAAAAATCCTACAAAATTAGGAAGTCCTAATAAATTTGTGTACCAACCATATAAAAAAGAATCAGATTAAAATCAGGTTTTTGTGAATTATCAAAACTAATTTACTGGGTGCAAAAGTTTTTGATTCTCAGCAGGATCAACACAACAATCACCGTAAGCTATCCTAAAGGTCTTACTTGGCACTTTATTGAAATGAAAGCTATAAAACATGATTAATACAGTATCATAATCATGTGGAGACACAAAAACAGTAGAGGTAAATATTGGGTTGTCTCCCAACAAGTGATTTTCTTTAATGCCTTTCTAGCTAGGCATGATGATGACAATGATGCTCACATAAAAGATAAGAATTGAAACATAACGGGAGCATCATGAAGCATATGACTAGAACATTTAAGCCTAACCCACTTCCTATGCATAGGGATTTTGTGAGCAAACAACTTATGGGAACAAGAATCGACTAGCATAGGAAGGTAAAACAAGCATAGCTTCAAAATTTTAAGCACATAGAGAGGAAACTTGATATTATTGAAATTCCTACAAGCATATATTCCTCCCTCATAATAATTTTCAGTAGCATCATGAATGAATTCAACAATATAACCAGCACATAAAGCATTCTTTTCATGATCTACTTGCATAGAGATTTTACTACTCTCCACATAAGCAAGTTTATTCTTTATGGCATACGTATCATCACAATAATCATCATAAATAGGAGGCATGCTTTCATCATAATAAATTTGCTCATCAAAACTTGGGGGACAAAAAAATATCATCTTCATCAAACATAGCTTCCCCAAGCTTGTGGCTTTGCATATCATTAGCATAATCACTCTCATCATTAATAGTATGGATAGCACCAATAATATAGCAATTATCATCATCACAATGAGTAGTAGGAGCAACATCATTTGGGAGGGATACCTTTTTACCTTTGCTTCTCCGTTTTTTCTTTTTCTTCTTCACATTATGTGTGGGTTCAACCTTCTTCTTTGAGCTCCTTATTAATGAGATTGGTTGGATAGAAAGCTCCTCCTTGTTACCTGATTCATCATAAGAAATAATAGGAGGATATTGGGAAGTCTCTTCCCTTTCATTAGTATTCTCTTCCTCTTCTATTTACTTCCTTTTCTTTAGGTAATTGGCAATATAAGGATTTTCAATGCAATTCACCGCACAATACATATAAATTTCCTCTAGATCTATATCAAGAAATATCTTAAGGGCAAATTCTAGAAGATTCTTAGTTAAACGTTTCAATTCTTCATAACCCAAAAGCAAACTAAGTTCATTATAATGTGCAAGTGAAATCATATCATCACAATTTTTGGACATGATTCGATCATGAAACAATTTGCATCGGAGATGTAAATGACCACGTTCATTGCAAAGTTCACAAGTACGGCAAAGGAAATTTAAATTTTTAGCACTCGCATTTAGCCTTTCTTGCAACAATTTAGTTCCTAAATGCTTATGCCTCTTGCAATATCTATTTTCCCTATTTGGTGTGTACTTGCAAACCCAATGTACTCCACAAAAATCGACATGCTTATAGGAGACATTTTCATCATAACTAGTGCAATCATCATTAGTACTATGGAAGAGTTCATACTAATAACATTGCAATCATGCTCATCATTCAAAGATTTAGTATCAAACATTTTATAGACTTCTTCTTCTAGCACTTGAGCAAAATTTTCCTTTTCATCATACTTACGAAAGATATTAAAAAGATGAAGCGTATGAGACAAACTCAATTCCATTTTTTGTAGTTTTCTTTTATAGACTAAACTAGTGAAACAACAAGAAACAAAAAGATTCGATTGCAAGATCTAAAGATATACCTTCAAGCACTCACCTCCCCAGCAACGGCGCCATAAAAGAGCTTGATGTCTACTACACAACCTTCTTCTTGTAGACGTTGTTGGGCCTCCAAGTGCAGATGTTTGTAGGACAGTAGCAAATTTCCCTCAAGTGGATGACCTAAGGTTTATCAATCCGTGGGAGGCGTAGGATGAAGATGGTCTCTCTCAAACAACCCTGCAACCAAATAACAAAGAGTCTCTGGTGTCCCCAACACACCCAATACAATGGCAAATTGTATAGGTGCACTAGTTCGGCGAAGAGATGGTGATACAAGTGCAATATGGATGGTAGATAAAGGTTTTTGTAATCTGAAAATATAAAAACAGCAAGGTAACAAGTAGTAAAAGTGAGTGTAAACGGTATTGCAATGGTAGGAAACAAGGCCCAAGGTTCATACTTTCACTAGTACAAGTTCTCTCAATAATAATAACATAGCCGGATCATATAACTATCCCTCAACATGCAACAAAGAGTCACTCCAAAGTCACTAATAGCAAAGAACAAAGGAAGAGATTATGGTACGGTACGAAACCACCTCAAAGTTATCCTTTCTGATCGATCTATTCAAGAGTCCGTAGTAAAATAACACGAAGCTATTCTTTCCGTTCGATCTATCATAGAGTTCGTACTAGAATAACACCTTAAGACACAAATCAACCAAAACCCTAATGTCACCTAGATACTCCAATGTCACCTCAAGTATCCGTGGGCATGATTATACGATATGCATCACACGGTCTCAGATTCATCTATTCAACCAACACAAAGTACTTCAAAGAGTGCCCCAAAGTTTCTATCGGAGAATCAAGACGAAAACATGTGCCAACCCCTATGCATAAGTTCATTGAACCCGCAAGTTGATCACCAAAACATGCATCAAGTAGATCACTTGAATATCCCATTGTCACCACAGATAAGCACGGCAAGACATGCGTCAAGTGTTCTCAAATCCTTAAAGACTCAATCCGATAAGATAACTTCAGGAGGAAAACTCAATTCATCACAAGAGAGTAGAGGGGGAGAAACATCATAAGATCCAACTATAATAGCAAAGCTCGTCATACATCAAGATCGTATCACCTCAAGAACACGAGAGAGAGAGAGATCAAACACATAGCCACTGGTACATACTCTCAGCCCCGAGGGTGAACTACTCCCTCCTCGTCATGGAGAGCGCCGGGATGATGAAGATGGCCACCGGTGATGGATTCCCCCTCCGGCAAGGTGCCGGAATAGGCTCCCAAGAGGGTTCTGGTGGCTACAGAGGCTTGCGGCGGCGAAACTCCCGATCTATTGTGTTTCTCGATGTTTTTAGGGTATATGGACATATATAGGCGAGAGAAGTCGGTCAGGGGAGCCATGAGGGGCCCACGAGGGTGGAGGGCACGCCCAGGGGGGTGGGTGCGCCCCCCTGCCTCGTGGCCTCCTTGAAGCTTCCCTGACTTCAGCTCCACGTCTCCTGGATCACGTTCGTTCCAAAAATTACGCTCCCGAAGGTTTCATTTCGTTTGGACTCCGTTTGATATTCCTTTTCTTCGAAACACTAAAATAGTCAAGAAAACAACAATTTGGGCTGGGCCTCCGGTTAATAGGTTAGTCCCAAAAATAATATAAAAGTGCTTAGTAAAGCCCATAATCATCCAAAACAGATAATATAATAGCATGAATGCTTCATAAATTATAGATACGTTGGAGACGTATCAGTCACTCTTGATTCATTGCCCATCCGGGTACACCGCCGGAAGCATTCCTATAGAGTCGTATCGTGTTCTAGTTTTGAATTGTAATTCATGAGTTGTAAATAAATAGAAGTGTGATGATCATCATTATTATAGCATTGTCCCCAAATAAAAAAAGAAAAAAAGAAAGGCCCAAAAAAAGAAAAAAAAGAAAAATAGGGGGCAATGTTACTATCCTTTTCCACACTTGTGCTTCAAAGTAGCACCATGTTCTTCACATAGAAAGTTTTTTATGTTGTCACTTTCATATACTAGTGGGAATTTTTCATTATAGAACTTGGCTTGTATATTCCTATGATGGGCTTCCTCAAAATGCCCTAGGTCTTCGTGAGCAAGCGAGTTGGATGCACACCCACTTAGTATCTTTTGTTGAGCTTTCATACATTTATAGCTCTAGTGCATCCGTTGCATGGCAATCCCTACTCCTCACGTTGACATCAATTGATGGGCATCTCCATAGCTTGTTGATTAGCCTCGTCAATGTGAGACTTTCTCCTTTTTCGTCTTCTCCACACAACCTCCATCATCATATTATATTCCACCCATAAGTGCTATATCCATGGCTCACGCTCATGTATTGCGTGAGAGTTGAAAAGGGCTGAAGCGCGTTAAAAAGTATGAACCAATTGCTTGGCTGAAACCGGGGTTGTTCTTGATGGGAGTATTTTGTGAGATGAAAATGAAACATAGCCTAACTATATGATTTTGTAGGGATGAACCTTCTAATGCCATGATATTTTGAGAAGACATGATTGCTTAGTTAGTATGCTTGAAATATTACTATTTCTTATGTCAATATGAACTTTTATATTGAATTATTTGGATATGAACATTCATGCCACAATAAAGAAAATTACATTGAGAATTATGCTAGGTAGCATTCCACGTCAAAAATTCTGTTTTTATCATTTACCTACTCGAGGACGAGCAAGAATTAAGCTTGGGGATGCTTGATACGTCTCCAACGTATCTATAATTTTTTATTGTTCCATGCTACTATATTACCCGTTTTGGATGTTTATGGGCTTTACTTTACACTTCTATATCATTTTTGGGACTAACCTACTAACCGCAGGCCCAACCCGAATTGCTATTTTTTTGCCTATTTCAGTGTTTCGAAGAAAAGGAATATCAAACGGAGTCCAAACGGAATGAAACCTTCGGGAGCGATCTTTTTGGAACAAATGTGATCCAGGGGACTTGGAGTGGACGTCAGGCAACAGAGGAGGCGGCCACGAGGGTGCCCGGTGCGCCCCCTACAGGTGGGCGTGCCCCCACCCTTGTGGGCCCCTCGAGCGTCCACCAACCTACTTCTTCCTCCTATATATACGCATGTACCCTGAAACATCAAGGAGCACCACGAAAAACTATTTCCACTGCCGTAACCTTCTGTATCTGCGAGATCCCATCTTGGAGCCTTCATCGGCGCTCCGTCGGAGGGGGAATCGACCATGGAGGGCCTCTACATCATCTCCAAGGCCTCTCCGATGAGTTGTGAGTAGTTTACCACATACCTTTGGTTCCATAGTTATTAGCTAGATGGCTTATTCTCTCTCTCTTTGAATCTCAATACAAAGTTCTCCTCGATCTTCTTGGAGATCTATTTGATGTAACTCTTTTTGCGGTGTGTTTGTCGAGATCCGATGAATTGTGGGTTTATGATCAAGTTTATCTATGAGAAATATTTGAATCTCCTCTGAATTCTTTATGTGCGATTAAGTTATCTTTGCAAGTCTCTTTGAATTATCAGTTTGGTTTGGCCTACTAGATTGATCTTTCTTGCAATGGGAGAAGTGCTTAGCTTTGGTTTCAATTTTGCGGCTACATTTCCTAGTGACAGCAGGGGCAGCAAGGCACGTATTGTATTGTTGCCATCGAGGATAAAAAGATGGGGTTTATATCATATTGCATGAGTTTATCCCTCTACATCATGTCATCTTTCTTAATGCGTTACTATGTTCTTTATGAACCTAATACTCTAGATGCATGCTGGATAGCGGTCGATGTGTGGAGTAATAGTAGTAGATGCAGGGAGGAGTCAGTCTACTTGTCACGGACGTGATGCCTATATGCATGATCATGCCTAGATAATCTCATAATTATTCGCTTTTCTATCAATTGCTCGACAGTAATTTGTTCACCCACCGTAATACTTATGCTATCTTGAGAGAAGCCACTAGTGAAACCTACGGCCCCCGGGTCTATCTTTTATCATATAAGTTTATGATCTACTTTTATTTGCATCTTTAATTTTCCAATCTATATCATAAAAATACCAAAAATATATTTATCTTATCATATTATCTCTATCAGATCTCACTTTCGCAAGTGGCCGTGAAGGGATTAACAATCCCTTTGTTGCGTTGGTTGCGAGGTTCTTGTTTGTTTGTGTAGGTGTGTGGGACTTTTGAGGAGCCTCCTACTGGATTGATACCTTGGTTCTCAAAAAATGAGGGAAATACTTACGCTACTTTGTTGCATCACCCTTTCCTCTTCAAGGAAAAACAACGCAAGCTCAAGACGTAGCAATTGATACCTGGTTCCTTCTGTCATCCAGACAATCTTGCCATCTGGATAGAAATGAGCGGTGGAGTAGAATTGCATTATCATTTCATCATTCCACTTTGTCAATTTCTGGCCAACAAACTTGTCAACTTCATTCATTCTGAAGCTCTCATGCACACCTTGGATATAGTTCTCATTGTCATCAATGTATGTCCAGTCAACCCATCTCATGTCACACACTATGGGCTTCTTGTCTAACAAGACTGTCTCATAGAAGTCCTGTTGTTCCTTGGTGTGGAAATGATAATCTATAACAGTCCTTCTCCTAGTGGCATATGGATCAGTCTGTCTCCACAGTCTCAGACCTGCATCCTTCCTTTCCTTAATGTTCTCAGCAACGGGATGATCATCACTATGATCAGGGATCTTTGGCTTTAACTTTTTGAGCACTTGTTGCTCTTCATCCTCTTGAACTTCTGGCACTGGGGCCATGTTCTTCTCCGCAGCATGGATGTTTCTGGTGGATCTCTTGGGTGCAGAAGGTTTTGAAGCTTGAGCTTGAGTTGGAGGCTTGGGGCCATACTTGGTCTTAGATAGAGCAGCCCCAGACCTTATAGCATCCCCCATGAGCTTTTGTGTTTTTGCATCAGGTGCAACTGGCTCTTCCTCCTCCTCACCTTCAAAATCTCTCATCATTGAAGGTTTGCCAATAACTCTGGCCATAGTCTTCTTGACTCTCTCCTTCATCTTATTTCCTCCAGCAACCTCTTCCTCTCTTGGTTCAAGAGTGAACTCCATGGTTTCCTGAGTGGAGGCTCTGGATTTTGACATTGGCTTCCTCTTGGTAGGAGCTTTCACCTTCATACCAGGCTTGGTGGCAGCAGCAGCAACATACTCCTTCTTGAGCACTTTCTTCTTTGAGGTCACCTCCTCATCAACAATAAAGTCCTGATCCTCTGAACCTGAGGTTCCCTTCTTATTTTTCCTAGTAGCAGCCTTAGGCAAGTTTCTTGGAGGGCTTCTGCTATCATCTATTGGAGGTACTAGTGCCCTCACTGAGATTCACCTGCTCCTCGGACATGTTCTGATTGTCACTGCCCTCTGACATCTCTGAAACTGTCCATGTGAATAGATAGGTATAGGTAGAGTGGATGAGCATCACAAAGCACAACTATTTAAAAAAAATAGAGTCAAAAACATAACTTTAGTTTTGTGCAGAAAGCATTTCGAAGCTATCGATATGACAAATTGGGTGACACCAAAGCAGCAACAAAGTCTAAACATGCAATTTTGGTCAGACCGAAATGCAGTTCGGTGACTCTGAGATGCTAGGGTTTCATAGAGTGAGTGATTTCGGTCACACCTATTAGTACACTTCGGTCAGACCGAGTTGTACTTGTGCAATGGCCTGTGCCAAATCGGTGAGACCGAGATCCTCCGATCGGTCGGTATGAGATGAGTTCAGCGGACCTAACCCTAAGTGTTTGCATCAAATCTGTTCTAATCGAAGTTTTCGGTGGATAGACTAATCTCATTCATGGCAAGAATAATGGCAACAATCTCTGTGCACGAATCAGAAAAAGGAACGCACAAAGAGGTCGGTGCCACTTTGTGGAATGAGGTCGGTGTGACCGAGTGGAATGACTCGGTGGCACCGAGATGCAAAACTGCTAGCAGTTACTGCAACTCGGTGTGACCGAATTGTTCAAATCGGTTGCACCGAGGTGAAAACCAAGATCAACTTAATGAATTCAGTAAGACCGAGTATACTGAATCGGTCGGACCGAGATGCATTAAGAGGTTTTGGAAGTTTAAGCCCTTGACGGATCGGTGGCTCCGAGTGCTCCTCACCCGGAGGGTCCAAATTTAAGTTGTTCAAGCTTTGTGATGTAGCATGAATAGAGTTTGAGACGAGAAAAGCATAGATAGCTAGAGGGAGTACTTAGGCATTCTTGTCCATCCATTTAGCAAAAAGAAAAACCAAACAATCAAAGCAACAAATGGATGTCCTCGAATGGAGAAAATTATGCAACCAACATGCTCACACAATAAGATAGCAAATGGAATATGTAGCAAAGCATGGACAAACACTCTAGCATCTATCAAGCAATTGGCGATGACTAGGTCATCTATATATGAATATGTTGACTTAGGAACCAAATGAGAACATTTGATCATAGGTCATACTCATCGTTTAAGCACAAGTGGTGTCGGTGTCAAAACCGGCGGATCTCAGGTAGGGGGTCCCGAACTGTGCGTCTAGGCGAATAGTAACAGGAGACAAGGGACACGATGTTTTACCCAGGTTCGGGCCCTCTTGATGGAGGTAAAACCCTACGTCATGCTTGATTAATATTGATGATATGGGTAGTACAAGAGTGGATCTACCACGAGATCAAGGAGGCTAAACCCTAAAGCTAGCCTATGGTACGATTGTTGTAATGTATGTTGTATCCTATGGACTAAAGCCCTCCGGTTTATATAGACACCGGAGAAGGCTAGGGTTACACAGAGTCGGTTACAATGGTAGGAGATCTACATATCCGTATCTCCAAGCTTGCCTTTCACGCCAAGGAAAGTCCCATCCGGACACGGGACGGAGTCTTCAATCTTGTATCTTTGTAGTCTTGGAGTCCGGCGGACGATGATAGTCCGGCTGTCCGGACACCCCCTAGTCCAGGACTCCCTCAGTAGCCCCTGAACCAGGCTTCAATGACGATAAGTCTGGCGCGCATAATGTTCGGCATTGCAAGGCGGGTTCCTCCTTTGAATAATCCAGAGAAGATCATGAACACCAGGATAGTGTCCGGCTCTGCAAAATAAATTCCACATTCCACCGTAGAGAGAATAAAATGTCCACAAGTCCAATCTGCTGACGTATTTTGCGGCATGTCGTCACGCCACTACCGAGCCTTTACTTGAATCATTTTTTATTATACCACCTCATCACGTTTAGCGAAGCGGTTTCCTTGTCACGTCTTGTCGAAGCAGAGATCGTGTTCCCCTTATTCCGGGATTCTCATCAAAACGGACGTGGGTAACCCAACCGCGCCATTGATGGTGGCGCTTGGGAGATAAGCGAGTTTTACCAGGCCGGTGGGGGACGCATAGTCTTCGCCCGCCTATATATAAGGGATAAGGATTCACCTTTTCACCCACACCTTCTTCCCCCTTTGCTTATCCACCTCCGCGCACTCAAGCTCCAACGCCCAAGCTCACGCATCTCATCTAAACCTTCCACGACCATGTCCGGAGGGGGAGGCAAATGGTTGGCTTCCACTATTAAGGAGGAGCACATCACCAAGCTGCGCAGCGCCGGATACCTTTCCGGCGATATCGCGCACCGGCTGCCCGACGAGGGGCAGCTCATCCCTACCCCCGGGCCCCACGAGAGGGTCGTTTTCCGTCCCCGCTTCCTCCACGGACTGGGCTTTCCACTTCACCCCTTTGTCCGGGGGCTCATGTTCTACTACGGCCTGGATTTCCACGATCTGGCGCCGAACTTCATCCTCAACATCTCGGCGTTTATCGTCGTGTGCGAGGCCCTCCTCTGCATCCGGCCCCACTTCGGCTTGTGGCTCAAGACCTTCAACGTCAAGCCGAAGGTAGTGAAGGGCACGCAGGCGAAGTGCGGAGGCGCCATGTTGGGCAAGATGCCCAACATCCTCTGGTTCGCAGGGGCCTTCGTGGACTCCGTCAAGGGGTGGCAATCGGGGTGGTTCTATATCACCGAGCCGCGCGACCCTACGTGGGCGGCGGCCCCCGAGTTTAGATCTGGTATCCCTACGCAGCTCACCTCCTGTAAAGAGAAGGGCTTGTTGTGGGGTAATCCGAAGGAGCTGACGGGACTCCGAGCCTGTATCCAGAAGCTGGTGAACAAGAAGCTCAGGCTCGTCGATGTGGTCCAAGTCATGCTCGTCTGCCGGATCCTCCCATGCCAAGAACGGGCATTCAATCTGTGGGAGTTCGATCCGGAACAGCACCAGGCGCTGAGCGGGCTCTTCGACACGACGTACGAAGGCGCCTGGAGGGTGCTGTTTAAGGGCGCCGAAGCCCCCGCATCCGCGACAGAAGATCGCGGATTTCACTCGCCGCATCCGGCTGACGAGGTAAGTGATTCTACCCCTTTACGGGACACTTGTGGTAAATAGATTGATTCTAAGAGGGTTTCGATCTCCCTTTTCCTTTGACAGGAATGGATGAAGAAGGCTGAGCAGCTCATCTGCCCGGCTCCCATGCCAGAAAACCCAGTGGATGCCCGTCTAGCGGGGCTGCTGGTTCCGGCACCGCACGTGGTGCCGGAGAAGAAGGCCAAGAAGGTGGACACGGGCACTCGAAAGAGTTCCCGTAATCAAGCGTCCGACGACGAGGTGGACTCCTCCCCCGAAGACGAGGAGGAGGAAGAAGACTCTCTCCCGGAGGGGGGAGAGAGTAAGAGGAAGGCTTCCCCAACAGGGGAGGCCGAAGGGTCCAAGAGGGGGAGAACCATTCCCCCGGACAGCTCCGCCAACACCGATGTTGGCGACGAGGAGTGGCCTTCAAGGGCCAGGCCTCCGGCGAGATCATAAGTATCCGGATCCCTAATATGCAATTTCTTTCGTGTCACATAGTGTCCTACTAATGCCGCACACTGCCCGCAGTCCGGCCGATGATGATTTCCCCGCTTCATCGAGCGGGTCGTTGGCCCCGTCGGATGTGGATTCACTTCCGACTGCCTCTACCCCCCGCGCCGATGAGGACGCCGAGGTGGGATCCCAGAAAGGGACCCATCAGGAGGAGGCTCTGGAGGCGCCGCAAGGCAGCCTCCCGGACTTTGCGCCGGACTCTACGTCGGAACCTGTAGTGGTTCCAGAGTCCGGCAGGCGGCCCCTTCGAAAGAAGGGCAAGACCGTGACACCGGCGGCCTCCGTCCAACCGGAGGCGCCGGACAACTTGCTGGAGGCGGTCAAAGGCGCTTCCATCGAGGAAGAACACCGCACTATTATGAGTGCGGTGATTCAGAAGGTTCAGCTCGCCAAGAGCGGGCTGACCGAAGCCTGCAGTAGCCTTCTAACAGGCTTTAAGGTAAAAAGTTAAAATTATGTAATGTAATACCACATAGACAGTAGCCCCTGATGCTCGGTTTGGTGTTCGAAAAGAAAAGCCGGACTGAGGATCTAAAAAGATATTCGCAGGTTGCTAATAAATTATGTCAATATGGGTTTGCAGGCTGTGCTGCTGACCTCTGCCGCATTGACTGCGGAGGTTGGTACATTAAAGCAAGATCTCGAGCGGTCCTAGTGAGAGCTCGGCCATGCCAAGAGGCAGCTCGAGGACAAAGAAGGTGAGTAGCACCACTTTGAATTTTTACCTTACAGAAAAGGATTTTGGTCGCAATAAAATTAAAAAGGATAATATGGGTATTGCAGGGGCCACAAACGAGGTTGCAGCCCTGAAGGAGGCTGTGTCCACGGCCGAACGCAGTGCGGCCGCGGAACGGGCAGAGCGAGAAAAGCAGGAGGCACAAGTGGCGGCAGTGCGGCGAGAGCTCCAGGCTCTCATGGAGAAGCATGAGAGCTTGGAGCGCGACTCCAAGACTCAAGAGTCCGAGCTCGCCTCGGCTCTCGAAAGTGCCAAGTCCGCCAAGGCCGAGGCCCGTAAGGCCCTTCAGGAGGTTGAAGATGTGAAGAAGATAGCGGCGGGTAAGGCATTTTTCATGCAAAGCAAGCATGTTAATGTAAACTACCTGACACTTACCCGCATTCGGAGCTCTCCAGGGGCGTTTGCAGATCTGCCGCGTAGTGTGTCCGATGCCGCCGCATTCTACCGTGGCGAGGAGGGGAGCTCAACGGAGAAGGTCTTCTGGTCTCAGTACGCTGAGGCCAGCCATCCGGTGCCCCCAAGTGACCAGCTGAAGCAGCTGGTCGAACTCCACAAGGTAGCTGAGGAGGCCATGAAGGGCCTTATAGTCCGGCTGTGGCCTGGACAGGGCATGCCTGGGAGCTACTTTGGCCTCGTGCGGCGGCTGGTGGATGCGTGCCCCTGGGTGGAGGTCATCAAGCGCTCTGCCTGTATTGAAGGTGCTCGTCGAGCCCTTGCCCGCACAAAGGTGCACTGGGGCAGGCTGGATGCGGAGAAGCTTCTTACTGACCCGCCGCCACCGGGCAAGGAGTATCGTACGCCCGAAATGTATTATAAAACTGTCCTGAAGGGAGCCCGCGATATTGCGGATGAATGCCCTAGAGATGTAATTTTTGAGTAAACTCGCTATGTATTATCCTGTGTGCTGAAAACTTTGTTCATGTGCGCTTTAAGCAACACTTGTTTAATTTAAAATATTACCTTCTGTGCGGCTGTTTATGAAATCTGAGAGATGGCAAGTCGTTGGCTTCAGCCCCCAAGCCGCAAGTGCTGGGGTGTTCGGGATAACTTGAGCACTCTTGTTCCCATTTTTGGGTCCATCTAGGGAGGCGCTCAACACAACGAACAAGGCAACCGGACTTATAATGCTTGAACACTCTCACTTAGCCATAGAATTCTATAATTTTAAATTTCGGCAAAGCCCCTAGTATTCGGAAGACCGAATTCGGGGCGCTATCCACGCCTTCGTCGGACATTATCCGGAACTTCGCTCGAAGCGGCGTGAGTCTTTAAGGACCCGAAAAGACCTCTCGAACAGCGACCAGTCTCTCGCCTTATCATGCCGGTCAGTTTTAGCTTTCTCCACTGAGGCGCTCTCCCGGCTCAACCGGGGCGCAATCGCAGTGGTTCTCCCAGTGCCACCTTAGCCGACGGAACGGAACGTAAGGCACCAAAACGTGGGAGCCGGGCAAACCCAACTATTGACCCAAGACATGATTCGGAGCCGATTCATATAATGCTATAAGTTCGGGGTGCCGCACTTGTGAAAGTGTTCGGACTTATCACACCATAATGTGGGGAACATAAGCCCCTGGTGTATTTGGCCGTACCAAAATATACGGGTGCAAGATGTCATGTAATGAACATATATATGTAATAACAGGCAAAAAGGTGATGCGTCATTTATTAAAGGAAGTCTGCTGTGAGTGCGGACTGATACAAATAGTGCGGTAAGCAAGGGTTTTGGACTAGTTAAACATGTCCCCCTCCAGGGATGGGCTGCGGACTTGGTGTATATAATCAAATTTAATGCTCGTAATTGAGACCACCTGAGTGTTCGTCGCTGCATTCTCTCTTCCCCGGCTGTTGCATCATGAGTTCGGCAGGTTCACCGCCGGACAGGGCCTCTGGCTAACGGAGTCCTGTGTATACAAAGAAGGAAAATAATAATAAGAAAGAGTGGCGCACTTGCGAGCCCCTGGTGTGGTCGAGCCGCACTCTGGGTCTATTGTGATCGTGCCCCTTCCCCTACGCCCATGGTATCTCCAAAGCGTAATGATGTACGCGGAGGGTTGTTCTTGCAATCATGCGAGGGCGGGGGTTAGGGCCGCATTGCTACGCGTGCTCGGATCGTGCCAGGTGGTCTTGGTTGGTGTTGCTTCAGGCGCGTTTGGCTGTATCCGTCCGTTTAACGGCCGGACTAGGAAATTGCCTTAAAAGGCTGCTCTGTACTTCTGCCGCGAGAGCCGTTGTATGTTCCTCCGTTCGGAGGGAGCGTTCCGTATTTCCGTTGACCGTGATGACTCCACGAGGGCCTGGCATCTTGAGCTTGAGGTATGCATAATGCGGCACCGCGTTGAACTTTGCAAACGCGGTTCGTCCGAGCAGAGCGTGATAGCCGCTGCGAAATGGGACTATGTCGAAGATTAACTCCTCGCTCCAGAAATTATCCGGGGATCCGAAGACCACTTCCAGTGTGACGCCTTTAAAGGTTGTCTTTGTAGGTTTAATCCTTGAGGGGTCTATGCCCATCTTGCACACTGTATCCTGATAAAGCAGGTTCAGGCTACTGCCGCCGTCCATCAGGACTCTCGTGAGGTGAAATCCATCGACGATTGGGTCTAAAACCAATGCGGCGAATCCGCCATGGCGGATGCTGGTCGGATGGTCTCTTCGATCGAAAGTGATCGGACAAGAGGACCATGGATTGAACTTCGAGGCGACTGGCTCCATCGCGTATACGTCCCTTAGTGCATGCTTCCGCTCCCTCTTGGGTATATGGGTTGCGTAAATCATGTTCACCGTCCGGACTTGTGGGGGGAAACCCTTCTGTCCTCTATTGTTCGGCGGTCGGGTCTCTTCCTTGTCGTCGCTGTTTAGCCCCTTGTCGTTGTTTTCGGCAATTAACTTGCCTGCCTGCTTGAACACCCAGAAATCTCTTTTGGTGTGATTAGCTGGCTTTTCAGGGGTGCCGTGTATCTAGCATAAGCGGTCGAGTATTCGGTCCAAATTGGACGGACCCGGAGTGGTTCTTTTGAATGGCTTCTTCCGCTGACCGGGTTTAGAGCCTCGGAATCCGGCGTTGACTGCCGTATCCTCATTATCGTCGCCGTTAATGCGGCGTTTATTTTTGCTTCGACGCGACCTGCCATTGTGGTCCTTAGTATCCGGACTGCCAGAATTTTTACTGAGGTTGTTGCTGCGAGCTAGCCAGCTATCCTCTCCCGCGCAGAAGCGGGTCATTAATGATGTGAGGGCTGCCATGGATTTTGGCTTTTCCTGTCCCAGGTGCCGGGCTAGCCACTCGTTGCGGATGTTATGTTTGAAGGCTGCGAGGGCCTCTGCATCCGGACAGTCGACGATTTGGTTTTTCTTTGTCAAGAACCGTGTCCAGAATTGTCTGGCCGATTCGTCTGGCTGCTGAATTATGTGGCTTAGGTCATCGGTGTCTGGTGGCCGCACATACGTGCCCTGGAAGTTGTCGAGGAATGCGGCTTCCAGGTCTTCCCAACACCCAATTGACTCAGCGGGCAAGCTGTTAAGCCAATGCCGAGCTGGTCCTTTAAGCTTGAGTGGGAGATACTTGATGGCATGGAGGTCGTCGCCGCGGGCCATATGGATGTGAAGGAGATAATCTTCAATCCAAACCGCGGGGTCTGTTGTGCCATTGTAGGATTCGATGTTTACGGGTTTAAACCCTTCAGGGATTTGATGATCCATTACTTCGTCAGTGAAGCATAGCGGGTGTGCGGCGCCTCTATATTGGGCAATATCACGACATAGCTCGAGAGAGCGTTGTCTGCTGTGTTCGGCCCGGCCGGAGTTATTGTATCTGGCGCGACGGTATTCATCGTGGGTCGTGGGGCGCCCCCGTGATCCGTAGATGGATCTGGATTGCCTTGCTTTGTCCTCCAATATATCTCGCAAGTCCGGCGCGTTCCCTCTTGGCTTCGCACTTTTGGAGCGATGCCGGGGTACGGTCTTGGTGGAGGGCCTGGATGCCTCTCTGTCACGACCACGGGGTGGTCGGTCTGCCGTATCGTGCGCTGGTGATGAAGGTATGTATGCTTCCTCCTTTAATCGGGGGAGCAACTTGCGTCTTGGCTAGCTTTTGAAGGGGCGTTCGAGTTTATACTCTTCGGCCGCGAGGACCTCGTTCCATCGATCGGCCAGCAGGTCCTGATCAGCTTGAAGCTGCTGCTGCTTTTTATTTAGGCTATTTGCCGTGGCGATAAGCCTGCGTTTGAAACGCTCTTGTTCGACGGGATCCTCGGGCATGACGAATTCATCGTCTTTAAGGCTTGCCTCGTCTTCGGAGGGAGGTATATAGTTATATTCCTCGACCTCTTCGTCTGACGCCCTCTCGTGAGGGCTTGCTTCTGCATCCTCCTGCGCTGAGTCTTCCTGGAGGGGATTATCTTCGGCACTCTTTGGGGTATTATTATCTCCTGTGCCGGAATCTCCATTCTTGCTGTGGCGGGATTTAGAGCGGCGCCGCTGACGCTGGCGCTTGGGCTGTTTCTTTAAGGAATCTGCCTCCGCTGCTTCTTCGCCGTCCCCATCTTTTGGGGTGTCCATGTATATGTCGTATGACGAGGTGGTCTTCCAGTGCCCTGTAGGCGCTGGTTCCTGTTCGTCTCCGGCATCGTCGTCCATAGCATCGATGTCTTCGGAGTCGTAGTCTAGCATGTCGGTTAGATCGTCGACAGTGGCTACAAAGTGGGTGGTGGGTGGGCTCTGAATTTCTTCGTCGTCCGTATCCCAACCATCCTGGCCATAATCCGGCCAGGACTCTCCGGATAGCGAGAGATGCTTTAGCGAATTTAGGATGTCGCCAAAGAGCGAGTTTTGGAAGATGTCCGCGGTGGTGAATTCCATAACCGGCGCCCAATCAGATTTGATTGGCAGGGGCGTGGGAGGTCTGGAGTCCGGCGCCTCGGAGTCACGAGCTTCGCGAGGGACAAGGTTAGTGTTCGGCTCCATCGCCGTGGAAGTTGGAGCCCCCGAGGCGGTGTCCAACCACCGATCCTCGATCTGGGCGATCGGCTCCGGTCTAAGGGCCGGAGCGGATTCTTGTGCGGCCACCAAGGCACTGTTCGGCGGCAGAGCTAGATCATGCCCATCGTAACAGTGCGGCACGCTTGGCTGTGGCTCGAGCCCGTCGAAGATCAAGTCCCCGCGGATGTCGGCCGTGAAGTTCAGGCTTCCGAATCTGACCTGACGGCCAGGGGCGTAGCTTTCGATCTGCTCTAGATGGCCAAGTGAATTAGCCCGCAGTGCGAAGCCGCCGAATACGAAGAACTGTCCGGGGAGAAAAGTCTCACCCTGGACAGCGTTGTTGATTGAAGAAGCCATCGAGCCTATCGGTGACGACATAGAGGAACTCTCAATGAAAGCACCAATGTCGGTGTCAAAACCGGCGGATCTCGGGTAGGGGGTCCCGAACTGTGCGTCTAGGCGGATGGTAACAGGAGACAAGGGACACGATGTTTTACCCAGGTTCGGGCCCTCTTGATGGAGGTAAAACCCTATGTCCTGCTTGATTAATATTGATGATATGGGTAGTACAAGAGTGGATCTACCACGAGATCAAGGAGGCTAAACCCTAAAGCTAGCCTATGGTACGATTGTTGTAATGTATGTTGTGTCCTACGGACTAAAGCCCTCCGGTTTATATAGACACCGGAGAAGACTAGGGTTACACAGAGTCGGTTACAATGGTAGGAGATCTACATATCCATATCGCCAAGCTTGCCTTTCACGCCAAGGAAAGTCCCATCCGGACACGGGACGGAGTCTTCAATCTTGTATCTTTGTAGTCTTGGAGTCCGGCGGACGATGATAGTCCGGCTGTCCGGACACCCCCTAGTCCAGGACTCCCTCAAGTGGGGTTACCACTTTTACATAAAGCATTGTGTTCAAACCATTAGAGTTGCTTTAGCTCAATTCTTAGAGTAAAGCTCCCCCTAGATGTGATATCTCCCCTTAGAGGGATGAACTAAACTTGGGTTATGTGGATGATGACTTCATGTAGATGTTGCAGATGTGGATGCTCAATGTCAATGTAGATCATTCGGAGCAATCCATTGGAGTGAGTTGCACTCTCAATACCTACATGGGTTAGTCCCACAAGGAACAAACAAGGATATCCATGCACATAGAGTGAAGTGCACATATGATGATGTCCATGGAAACATTTCGTTACCTTGTCCCTTGACTTACCAACAAGAAGGTTTGTGACTCCTTGAACTAGTGCAATGGAAGTTTATTGCACGTGTCCTTGCCAAAATGAATATGAGTGAAGTGTGTTGGTGGAGTCACCCTCAAGAACTCTCTAGTTCTTCTTCTTTGGGACCCACATCAACTTGATGGGAATCCTTGGTGTTGTAGTTGTACTTGATGAAGTAGAACTTGATATAGTCTTGGGAACCCACTTGACCAAGGCCTTAGGAGCTTCTTCAAATGCATCATTCTCCTCTTGAAGCTTGTCCTTGCCTTCTAGCTTGTGGTCTTGTGGAGGAAGATCATCTTGAGCGTGTGTTCCCTTCAAAGAAGTAGGGTCATACTTCTCTTGTTGAGGAACAAACTTTGTCTTGGGGTATTGACCTTCTTCTCACTCAACTCCATTGCCGTTGAGGAACAAACTTTGTCTTGGGCTATGGAAATCAAGGAAAATTGAGACAATGCTCCGATACCACTTGTAGGATCGAAAGTAGGTCTAGAGGGGGGTGATTAGACTTCTTAACCAAATAAAAGTATAGCCTTTTCCCAATTTTAAGTCTTGGCAGATTTTAGCAACTTAGCACAAGTCAAGCAATCAACCTACACATGCAATTCAAAGAGTGTAGTAGCGAAAAGTAAAACATTGCATATGAAGGTAAGGGAAGGGTTTGGAGAAGACAAACGCAATGTAGATATGGAGATTTTTGGCGTGGTTCCGATAGGTGGTGCTATCGTACATCCACATTGATGGAGACTTCAATCCACGAAGGGAAACGGTTGCGCGAGTCCACGGAGGGCTCCACCCACGAAGGGTCCATGAAGAAGCAACCTTGTCTATCCCACCATGGCCATCGCCCACGAAGGACTTGCCTCACTCGGGTATATCTTCATGAAGTAGGCGATCTCCTTGCCCTTACAAAGACCTTGGTTCAACTCCACAATCTTGTCGGAGGCTCCCAAGTGACACCTAACCAGTATAGAAGACACCATTCTCTAAAAGGAAATAGACGGTGTGTTGATGATGAACTCCTTGCTCTTGTGCTTCAAATGATAGTCTCCTCAACACTCAGCTCTCTCTCACTGATTTGGCTATGGTGGAAAGAAGATTTGAGTGGAAAGCAACTTGGGGAAGGCTAGAGATCAAGATTCTAGTGGTAGGATTGGAATGACTTGGTCACAACATAGGAGTAGGTGGTTCTCTCTCATAAAATGAGTAGTGGAAGTGTAGGCATGTTCTGATGGCTCTCTCTCAAATGGAGAAGGGAGTGGAGGGGTATATATAGCCTCCACACAAAATCCAACTGTTACACACATTTGACCCAACTCGGTCCGACCGAATAGAAGAACTCGGTGAGACCGATTTTGTTCCAAATGTGAACGATAGGAATCTTGATGGGACCGACATGATCAACTCGGTGGGACCGATGTGCTAGGGCTAGGGAAAAACCTCATCTCGGTGAGACCGATTGCATAAACTCGGTGAGACCGATTTTAGCAATGAGCAAATAGAGAGTTGCTCAAGCAAACTTGGTGGGACCGATCGCTCCTTTCGATGAGATCGAAATGTTATGAAGGGAAACAGAGAGTTTGCAATGTGAACTCGGTGGGACCGATCGCTCATTTTGGTGAGACCGAAACGTTACGAAGGGAAACAGAGAGTTTGCAATGCCATCTCGGTGAGACCGAGAGTCGTGTCGGTGAGACCGAATTGTCTAGGGTTTCTGGCAGTGGCTATGTCAAATGAACTCACTGGCGCCAGATAGATCAAATTGGTGGGGCCAAGTTTGACTTTAGGTTTTGGACATATGTGGAAATGAGAAAGTGGTTGAGGGTTTTGGAGTAATATCAGTAAGCACTTTGAGCAAGTAGACCATTACGCAACACCTCGTCCCCTTTTAATAGTATTGGCTTTCCTATGGACTCAATGTGATCTTGGATCACTAAAAGGAAAATGAAGAGTCTTGAGCCTTTGCCAATCTTTGTCCTTAGAATTTTGAAGGGTCCACATCTCTAGTCCATGCCATGCCAATCATTGAACTTTCTGAAATATTTAACTTGAACGAATATTAGTTCAATGAGCTATATGTTGTTATGAATTACCAAAACCACACGGGGGTTAGTTGCACTTTCATTTGCCTTGCCATGGACGAGGGTATGGAACATGCGCTGCTGCATTGCTTGCATGTGCACCGGTTCTGGAGGAGGCCAGAGTGATTTTTGACATTCACTTACCACGCCTCCACCCTCAAACATGGACAAGAGATATTCTATGTGACTCCCGGTTCTCGAATAAGGAAAGAGCGATCTTTGCCACTGTGATGTGGGCCATCTGGATGTCTCGCAATCGCATGACGCATGACCGGGAAGGATGGGATCCAGCCACTTCAGTTAGAAGGATCAGAGAGGATCTCGCCATCCTAGAGCTACCTTGGCAACATACCTCTACATTGCTAGGCTATGGCTGGCAGCCGCCCCACGACCTATACATCAAGATTAATACAGATGTTGCTGTCCACCTCGATGACGGGAATGCAGGGATGGGGGGTGTTGCCCGTTCTTCATCGGGCTTCAAGGGTGCATGGTGCAAGCCGTTCCCAGGTGTCATGGACCGTCTCATCACAGAGACCCTAGCGCTGAAGGAAGGAGTGATTCTCGCTACACTACAAGGCTACACACATGATCATGGAGAATGACTGTCTTGAGGAAGTTAACCTCTGGAACTCTCGCTACATCGACCTGTCGGTCATAGCACCTACTCTTTCAGAAATTGGAGAGCTAGCTCCTAGTTTTTGTCTTTCACTATTCAACATGTAATAAGAGCAACAAACGGTTCTGCACATCTTTGTGCTAAGTGTGGTTCCATGCTTAGTGTGACCGAGAGCTGGTTAGACTCTACTCCAAGCTTCCTGGTCAGTAGCCTCTTGGCGGACTGTTCGGCGAATGCTTTCGTTGAATAAAGCTCTCTGAAGTTCCTTGCAAAAAAAAACACTTTTTTAGAGAAAAGGCATGCGCCCGACTTTATAAATAAAGCCACCAGGTAGTGTTTTGAAACAACCATCCAACCATCCCAACGAACATAACGATGACCCAGATGAGGGCTCACCCAAAGTTTTAGAGAAACAGATACATGGCACCCAGGCCAACACATGGTGTGCAGTCCGGAGAGATAACCAGCAACTAGTCCAAAGAGACGCAAAAGTAACTATGCAACATGCTCCTATCTGGATAAGGAAGACACCGAGGCCCGCATTTTAGATATTAGAAGATCAAGAGCATCCCGGTCCTCCGGCTTAGTCAGTAATCTCAACTGCTGCAGCAACATACATGATTTAAATAAGCAATCAGCAGGCTTAGCAGGAAAAAACATGTTCGATAGTAAACTTGTTTCTAGTAGTCCACAAGGACCAACAGATCGCTCCAAGTCCTACCCAAAAGAGTCTCTTTGTAACACCAGCCAAAGAATTAGCAAGGGCCCAAAGCTTAGAGAATGAAGAAGGATCCCAGGAAACCTGGAGCCATGTTCTGACACAGAACAAGACCAACTTGGCCAAAACACAGTGAAAAAATATATGATCCGTGTCCTATAGGGCTCCGCAAAGGGCGCGGAACTCCGAGCCCGGGCCACTCCTCTTACGAATTTGGTCAGCCGCAGGAAGACGGCCTTTGAAAGCTTGCCACAAAAAGATCTTAACTTTAGGGGGAATACGAGCCTTCCGCACATGAGTAAATCTGTTAGTGGGGGAACCACCAATTAGCTTGGAATACAAAGACTTGACCAAAATATGCCCAGAAGAAGTATGGGGCCAGACCACCATGTCCGCAGTCTCCGAGAGCGTAAGGAAGAAGGCAGTAAGTCATTGCCACTCTTCTAACTCTACATGAGATAAGAAGCGCTGGAAAGCTAAGTCCCAATTATTCGCCGAGAGCTCCGCGATGGAGATATTCGGGTTAGGGCAATAGGAAAAAAGCGTAGGGAAGCTCACAGAGAGAGGTGAGTCTCCACACCACCAATCAAGCCAAAAACGGACATGAGCCAAAAACTTAACATCCCCAACTACAAACTTAACATGAGCCAAAAACAAAGGCCTAACTTTAGCAAGATCTTTCCAGAACTGCGAGCAGAAGCGAACAAGGGGCTAGAAAGAGGGAAATATTTTGCTTTCAGGATAGAAAACCACAAAGTACCAGCTCCCATGGTCATAATTTTTCACCACCATTTAATCAAGAGGCATTTATTCATGATAGCAGTGTTTATGATGCCCAACCCTTCAAGTTTTTTGGGGTTTACACATAAGTTTTCACCTGACAAGTCTGTACTTGCGCGTATTGTCTGTCGCATTCCAGAAAAAAGCACCCCGATGCTTATCGAAGCCAGCATGCATGCCAGCAGAGAGTAAGTAAAAGCCCATGAAAAACATCGGTAAGGAAGACAAGCAAACATTGATTAGCGCCACTTTCCCAGCACTTGTATTGTATCTGGAAGCACCCTATTGCCAACCTTAGCAACAACATGGGCAAATTCTTTAGCACAGAGCATATCTGGAGAAATCGGGAGGCCCAAATATTTGAAGGGAAAGGATCCTAGCTTACAGTTGAGAAGGCAAAAAAAACACTAGTTAGTGCATGTAGCCTTTTTTTTCTTTCAATTGATTGATCATGAGGGGACGATATGAAGGAACGACCTCACGCGACGGGAAACAGATTGAAGATTGTTTAAGGAATATCGAATCACAGATTGGTCGGGACGATATGTTTACAGAAATAGAAAGAACCGTGACTTTAGCAATCTGTTTAGGGCCTGATCCCTAGCGGTGCTAATTGTTAGCACCTGACTAGAGATTGTAAGAAATAACGAACCGTATCACATAAATACAAAGAGCAGTCGAAGGATATCATTGCAAAAAGAGAAAGAACCATAATTTTAGCGATCTTTGCCCCTGCACCTCATGTTTCTTGTTGGGTATATAAATAGGAACACCCAAAGGATGATACCTGTCATTGTTTCTCGAAAAACCCTCTGTGCTATAGACGAGGACCAAATAAGCTCGCCTAGCAATTTCTCCATGGACAAGTATATGAACCGTTTGCTTACACCAATCATACTGTCAGTGCTTCTTCTCACCTGCTTCACGACCCATGTGCAGTGTAAGTTGATTTCAATTTACTGACAAATTTTTTACTTCTTTTCTGAGTGATTGTGTATTTGTTTGTTTGTTCTATGAACTACTTTTAGTACTAGTTTATAAACAGAGAATAGTATGAATCTTAATTGATTTTTTGTTCCACAGCCGGAACATTGCAAAACGTGGAAAGCGTAAGGATCAATTTACCATACGGACTGTGCGTTCCTGCTCCCGATTGTGAGGACCCATCACCGACTTGCGCTTACTGTTGTTTTGACCACTACCGTTGGTCAAAGTTACCGTAGTGTTTGTACGTCAGCTATCGGGTAAGCGGTTAGTATATTACCGTGTTATTTTCACAAAAAGTTACATGGGGTGTGTTTTTCAACAAAAAATTCCCTAGGACATAGTTACTGCGGCTTTTGTACGTAAGTTATCGGGTGTGCGGTTCATATATCACCTTGCTATTTTCACATAAGTTATCGGGGGTATATTTTTCAACAACTTCTCTTCCCTTGGTCATACCGCGATGTTTGTACGTAAGTTATCAAGTATGTGGTTCTTATATTACCATGTTATTTTCACAAAAGTTACCGAGGGTAAGTTTTCAACAACTTTTTTGCTTTGGTCAAAGTTAACGTGGTATTTATATGAAAGTTATCAGATCTACAGTTTGTATATTGTCGTGTTATTTTTCACATAAGCTACAAGAGGGTATATTTTTTAATGACTTTTTCCCAACCCGCAAAAGTTAGCGCGGTGTTTGTACATAAGTTATCAGGTCTGTGGTCCGTTATTACCGTCTTTTTTTCACATAAATTATCAGAGTATATTTTTCAATAACTCTTTTCTCCTTTGTCAAATTTACCGTGATATTTCTATGTAAGTTATCGGGTATGTGGTGTGTGTATTGCCATGTTATTTTCATAGAAGTTACTGGGGTAAGTTTCTCAAGAACTTTTTTCCCTTGCGCAAACTTATCACGGTGTTTGTACCTAGGTTATCAGATCTGCGATGCGTATGTTACCATCCTATTTACACAGAAGTTGTCGGCATTATATTTTTCAACAAATTATTTTCTCCTGGTAAAGTTACCCTTTGTTTGTACCTCGGGTATGTGGTTCATATTTAACGTGCTATTTTCACATAAGTTATTGGGGGTACTTTTTTCAACATTATTTTCCCCTTTGTTAAAGTTATCGTGGTGTTTGTATCTAAGTTATTGGATATGCGGTCCATATATTACCGTGCTATTTTCACATATAAGTTATCAGGTTATGTTTTTGAAATTTTTTCACCTTGGTCAAATTACCGCAGTGTTTGTACCTGAGTTAACAGGTTTGCGGTGCTTACATTACCATGTTATTTACGTGTAAGTTATCATGGGTTTGTATTCAATAATTTTTTTATTCCGGGTCAAAGTTACCGCGGTATTTAGGCATAAGTTATCAGGTTTGTGGTGCGTATATAACCTGCTATTGCACAAACGTTATTCGAGAATGTTTTAAACAATTTTCCCCTGGTCAAAGTTATTACAGTATTTGTACGCAAATTATCAGACCCATGGTGTGTACATTACCATGCTATTCACACAGAAGTTTCAAGGTTCCTACCTTCAACAATGATTCTTTATATTTGTATAACACAACTACGAACAACCTAGGGCAGGTTCACAATTACCTAGTGCACTGATTAGCTTCAAAGAAAACCTATGTGCATAATGCATATAATCGTTTCAAAATTCTAACTAGTATCCTTCTCTATGTGTTGGTAGAATAGTACATTCATAACTACAGAATTTCCAATCAATGAGCTTGCAAAGTAATATTCTTGCAGCTCCCCATCCATAAGCCGATAAGCAGTTGGTAGTACTAAGCATATGGAGAGCAATTATCAACTGAGTTGGAGTCACTCCACTAACTGATTCCTCAAGTCATCAATAAACCATAATAAATCATAAATTCTGACGATCCCTGGATTTTTTTGGTGTAGTAAAAGGCTAAGTTCATGTGTTGTACAGTGAAACAAAAGATGTGGATAACCACTAGTAACAATTCTAGGTGGAAATTTTTGCAGAAATATAACATGTTTGTCGCTCAGATTGGTTGTGCAGCCATTTGTAAGAGTGTTATGGAAGCACACAAGATTGATGATGAGTTAAACTAAAGCAAGATGCAGTGAATTTGTACACAAACATGTAGATATTTTTGCTCCATTTTCTTTCTAACAAAGTCTACGTACAAAGTACTAAGGACTAGTACTGACCCTCTCTTCAACTTCAACGAGAAATGAACCAGACTGTATCTACAAGAACTACTACATAGGTTCAGAGAACAAACACTATGAACAAACACATTCATGCTAACTCAGGCCATATCTGCTGCAGTTCCAGCTTCACGAGAGACGTCTCTGCAGGATCACGGAAACACTAGCGCTAATTCTACCGACTAAATGAAGTAATAAACTCCGACACCACCGTTGCTTCTGCCCATCACTTTGTGTCCAATTCTACTGACTAACTGAACTCCAGCATCACGAAAGCAACCATGAACAAGCAAACAACTCCGGTGAGTGACGCGGACGGGCCTAGGATCGCAGCCCAGTTGAGCCAGCACAGCATTAGGGACTTCATCCATCAACCAATCGATTCGATCGGTGCTAGTTACTGCTAGGCCAAATCAGCCGGGAACCCCTCCCCTATCCCACCCGACGAAGCAGGAACCCGACTCTGCTGGATCGATTCCCTGCCAGCGACGAAGGGAACCGCCTGGCTGCAGGGGCAGGAGCAAACGGGAACGGGTGAAGAGCTCATCTTGACTCGACGACATCCCTATTGGCCGACTCGACCTATGCCATATGAGGGGATAAGGTAACACGAGAGAGGCAGGAGAGTGGCGATGTGCGGACGTACCAGTGCCCCGCGGAGGGCTGGACCATGACGACGGACGCCGACGGGGAAGACGACCGCCGCCGCGCGGAGTGGCGAAGGCGCGCAACGGGAATTGCAGGTTGCCGCGAAGCACGACCTCGAAGATCTCCGGGCGTAGTGCAGTCGAGCGTATCGGGATGGGAAGGCTGCTTGCAGATGTGCGATCTCAAAGAAACGGCATCCAGGTCGTGTGGCAGTTTTGCAAAAAGGATTTGGGTTGCCAAATACATATTTCGTTCATATATTATTGCTCTAACATGTAGTCAAAGTCAGTCTCAAAAACGCACTAGGTCCTATATAGATGGATAGAGGGAGTACTGCTCTTTAGAAACAAATGTAATTGATACACAATTGTGCCCAAAATCACCTCAAAAGAATACCCTAATCTGCTTCGTCTGCACCATCACTGCGCTATGCCACCGCCACCCCTCAGGTGCCACCTCATTCGTCCTTTCAACGGGGCAGGCAAATGTCTCCACTTCTTCGCGCCTCGAATACATTCTCTTCTCCGTCGATTGCTGCCACCGTTGTTGCTCTTTGCCATCCCTCGACTCTCTGCATGGCACCCTCGACACGCGCACCTAATTTTTGGGCACTCTCTTCGAACATAGCATTGGGATTCTGCATTTTTCTTTTCTTATTTATGAATAAAAAAATCTATCTTTGGGTTGGATGTTTTCGTGCACAAAAATTACGAACAAAACATCCGCAAACCCTTTTTGGCGCTGCAGGCGCCGATTCCTACTGTTTCTGTAAACCGGTGCCTGCACACGCGACAGCTGGACCGGCCCATCTCTAGGTATTTTATTCTGTGTTTAAAATCGCAAAAAAACAAATCGTCGCGTTCGACGACTGTCCGCATGGCACCCTCGACCCGTGCACCTAATTTTTGGGCACTCTCTTTTGGACATAGCATTGGGATTCTGCATTTTTCTTTTTTTATTTATGAATAAAAAAAGTCTATCTTTGGGTTGGATGTTTTGGTGCACAAAAACTACGAACAAAACATTCGAATTAGTTAAGGAGTACTCATTACGAAGATCACTCTAACTTCCCCGGTTGCGATAAGTGGCGCGCTGCATGTGCGCCACTTGTCGCAACCTAAGAGTTTTCCCTTTTTTTCGTAGATACGTTTATTCAAAACGTTTTATCTCTTAAACTGTGCGTCCAAACCTCAAACCGCTTTCGCCGTTGGATTCCTCGCGCCGAGATCTTCAAAACTAGATGCCGTGTTGATAGGTTTTGACGAACTTTTTTTCACGAAAAAAACATAATGAGAAAAATAGGACAAAAAACCGAACCAGGGGCACGGGTTTTTTCCCTTTCTGAAAGAGGCATGTCCGTGCCTCTGACAAAATCACAACCGTGCCTCTTGCGGAAGCAAAACCATGACTATCGCAAAATAAAGAAAAAAATAAAAAATGCGTTTTTTTCGTTTTCGAGGAGACACGGTCGTGACTCTCGCGAAAGCACAACCGTGCCTCTCGCGGAAGCAAAACCGTGACTCTCGCGAAAGAAATAAACAGAAAACATGTTTTTTCGTTTCCAAGAGGCACGGCCGTGACTCTCGTGGAAGCAAAACCGTGACTTTCGAGAAAGAAAAAAAAACAGAAAATGCGTTTTTCTTTCGTTTCCTAGAGGCACGGCCGCGACTCTCGCGAAAGCACAACCGTGCCTCTTGTGGAAGCAAAACTGTGACTCTCGCGAAAGGAAAAAAAAGAAAACACTTTTTTTTTCGTTTCTGAGAGGCACGACCGTAACTCTCACGAAAGCAAAATCGTGCCTCTCATGAAAGCAAAAGTGTGACTCTCGCAAAAAAAATGTATCTTTTTTTTGCACAAATTTTTTTTCGAAAATTTGGTTTTGGTCGAAAAGCTAGAGAAGACCGGTGGAAAACCAAAACGTCAAAAGAAACTGAAAAAAATTTAAAAGCCGAAAACACGTGCGGAAAAATATAAAAAAATCTGGAGGGAGCGCCTAGAGCGCGACACGTGATGAATCGCTGAGAGCGTGCCTAGTGGCGCAAATCGTTGCGAGGCTTCCGAAGGAGCGCTCGTTAATTAGTTGCTCTCCAAAACATCGGCAAACCCTATTTGGTGCCGGTTCCTACTGTTTCTGTAAACGGGCGCCTGCAGACGCAAGAACTCGGCCGGCCCGTCTCTAGGTATTTTGTTCTGTGTTTAAAATCGCAAAAACCAAATCGGCACGCTAGACCTCCCGACCTAGATACGCTGGTGTAACCGCTACGCCACTTTGCATGGTCTGTTTAAATAGAGCTTTCTCCTTCTTATATTCTTGATCCACCATTTCTTTTTTCTTTTTTCTTTTTTCTTTTTCTTTCTCCTTTTCTTTTATTTTCCATCCTGGTTCGTTGATTTTGTTTGCGAAAACATGGACTTTTCTTTTAATTCGATGATTTTTTTGAAATTCTATGAACTTTTTTCAAATCGGTGAACTTATTTTAAAAAAATTGAACTTTTTTCCAAATCAATGAACTTTTTTTGAAAATCGATGATCCTTGTTGAAAATCGATGAACTTATTTATAATTTCAGTGAACTTTTTTGAAATCAATGAACTTTTTAAAATTTTGATGAACTCTTTTTCAAATTCGATGAACTTTTTAAAATTCGATGAACTTTTTTCGCATTTGATGAACTTTTCTTCAAATTTGATTAGTTTTTTTTCCATAATTGATGAACTTATTTCACATTTTGTGAACTTTTTTCAAAATCGGTGAACTTTTTTTCAATATTCTGAACTTTTTTTCTATATTGATGAACCTTTTTCGAATTCCATGAACTTTTTTTTCAAAAATGAACTTGTATCCGTAGTGGTGCACTTTTTGATTACAAATCTATGATTTTCTTTTTCAAACTTATGTTTTCTTTTTTTGAAATGATTTATATGTGTCCATAATTTATGTATTGTAATAGAAGAAGTATTGAATAGGTTTCATTTTGGATTATAGACACCAAAGCGGTCCTAGTGCAGTAGTTCTTGCGTCGCTTCATTCGGCCGAATACGTTACATTGTCGCGCGGGTTCAAATCTTGTCTTCCACAATTATTTTTTTCTATCACCTCTGCTTTTGAAAGAAGTTGTTGGGCCGTCCCGCAAGGAAGGGCGCGCGAGCGCCAAGAGCGCTAAGCGGCGCAGAAGGCGCCGAAAAGGAGCTCCCCAAAACATCTACCTAGCATTAGGTAATTCGAGTATTTTCATGCTACACAAATAAGATAAATATCTGGCCCAAAAACAACAAAGCTAAAGCCCATTTCAATCTGTGTATTTATCTTTTTTGTATTCATTACATGTGACATATGTTCATGAAATTTTATACATGTATATTACAATTATACATCTATGTATATTATTTTTTCAGGTTTTCTCAATATGCGAAAATAGTATTTTTGCTAAAAAAATAAAGAGCTCTATGGAGCTCGGACTCTGCAATGCTTTTTCGCTAACCATTCTCATTTTTGGTCTAGTATTTTGGGAGTTGAAGATATTTCTATAGTAATTGTAGGGGATGGTAAAAGAAACTAGATTTTGTGAAGACAATTGGACACAGCATAAGCTATCATATCAAAGATTTCCTAGATTGTATTTTTCTGGGAAATAATTCCCCACAACCAGCTGATTTTTTAGATCCCATCTGCCGCCTCGCTTGCATACCACGTGTCCCACGTCCCACGTGACATCCCGTCGGCTTCTGATTTTTTTTCCTGCAACATCACCAATGTTGCACAAGTTTTTTCCCGTACCATTAGCTATGTTGCTAAAAGACCAAGACGAACAAAAATTCTACAACAAAACTTCACTTGCAAAAGAAATTACAAAAAGATGATGATGAAAAGAGAAATCCTGCAATAAAGCCTTTGTTGAAAAAAGATCTACAACAAATTCTTAGTTGCAAAAAAATTATGCAACAAAACCTTCATTGCAGAAATTTTCTGCAATGAGACCTATGTTGAAGTAATAGAGGGCGCCGATGCGACAGATCTAACGGCCTGCGAGCCGACGGATATTTTAGAAAGATCAGCCGGCGGACGCGTAGCAGCCCCCTTTCTGGGAAATAATTACTATATTTTTATTATAATCATTATATTTTTGTACTTTTATTCCTCAAATAATAGCAAGATCGTTTATAATATGAGGAGAGATAAAGTCTGGGATTTCAGTATTCCAATGCCCAGAGGTGCTAGAACTAAGGGATTTCTTAGCTATACCATCAGCCACCTTGTTTGCTTCACGGAAACAGTGAATCACATCAGGTTCAGATAGGTCGGCACCTAATTGCTTGCACTCCGTATAGATCACCACGTCCTGACCCAGGTATTCCTCCTGATTGATCACGTCGACCGCATTGGAGCTGTCCGATTCAATAACTAGACAGTTGCATCCAATGTTCGCTGCCAGAATTAGGCCATTACGGATTGCCATCATCTCGGCCGTATCAACGCATGTTACATGCCGTATATATGGACCAGGATGCTGCTGCAATTAATTCCCCACGATCATCACGAGCTATTACCCCTATTGCACCTGTCAACTTTGATTTTTATCCTTCTCGGACAATGGTTTTTACCACATGTGATCACGTCCCCGTGTTGGTTGGTTTAGAGTTGCAGCTCTAATCATTATATTACTGTTCATAAGTGATTACATGAGGGCTTGGCATCTTAAGTTTTAGAAGATTCTCGAGGGAGGATACTTTAAGGGAAACGATTGCCCTCAGCCGGCTGATAATCACAATGCGTCTGCCGCCTCCATTGTGTGCCACGCGTCCTCGACATAAAGGCAAGTGCAAGCACCTATTTCAACAACAATTGTCTCGTTGTAAATTCTGGCGGCGAACGCCTATTGTGATGCAACGCTGCTTCGTTTTGTAGAAATAATCCTGCAAAATGTCTTCTATTGCAAAAAAAATCCGCAACAATGCGGTTGCTGCAGAAAAATTCTAAAAACAAATCCGCAACAAGATGTTTGTTGCAAAAAATGGCAACAAGATGTCTGTTGCAAAAAAAATTGCAACTAGATGTCTATTGCAAGAAATTTTCACAACAAGGCATATGTTGCAATGATGGATAGTAACGCTCGGGCGCTCGATGGGTCAAATCTGACGGCTCGTGCCTGACCGATCTTTTAAAAGGAAGGTCCAAAACCAGAAAGTAGATGAAGAAGATCTTGCCACCGACGAAGAAGAGGAGCAGCCATAACAAGTAGACTACACCACCTATGCGGACCTGAGCAGCCTCCAGGGCTCTATTGATGATATGAGCAACCTCGTTGCGTTCCTTCGAGGCACGTCCGCCTACATGAACATGAACTTGTCCAACTGGAGCCAGGAGTGGGCTCTTGGCCAACCGCCGCAATGACCCCGCCGGTTTGGGCTTGCAAAAGCCTAAGCTTGGAGGAGGTCATCACCACTTTTACATCAAGATGTGGCGGAATTTGAATAAATTGTAATGAGGTTTTACTCAAGCTCGCAAAGCTTCAAAACACTCATGTTGGTTTGTTCCAACACTTTGCTTTTATTTGCTTTTGCTTTTTATTTTTATTTTTCGTTTGCGATTTTTCGGTTGCAAATTAGTTTTCAAAAACCTAAAAAACCAAAAATATAATAAGTTTTGCTTTGCTCTTGTTCTTTATTTAGCCCCTTGGAGTTCGTTTGCATTTTGCTTTCAGAGGAGTTGATCTACGCCAGACAACGTGGAATGCAAGAGTAAGGAAGAGAAGTGTGTGAATTCGCAACGTGAAGGTATGTCCTATGATCCTCGTCTTTTCACTTTAAATATTTAGAGCAGATGTAGTAGTAGTATGTGTGATATGTGCAGATGGGAGTAAGTCTTGATAATTAAGACAAATATTTTGTTCCAGTAGTTGAAGTAATTTTGTAGCCTTTGTTCTGTTTAGTTTAGACAACCAAGACTTGTCGTGCGAGTGTTTTTAAATGAAATTATGTTAACCAAGAATAACTAGGCAAAAGAGAAAGTCTTTCAAGACTTGGGAGTTGAGAAAAGTTATAGTAGAAGTGCTGGTTGAAATGCTCAACCCCATGTTGTTAATTTTAATAGACTTGATAGCACTTATGGATTAAATTGTTTAGAGAAACTTAGATGAAGGGTGAATGTGATTATGCCAAAAAAATTGTGTTGTATCTCTTACATGGTGCTTCAACTTCTTGTTGGTGCTATGGCCCCGCTACTCTGTGCATTTGTATGTGTGTAAATGTGGCTTAGTCGCCTTGATGTTATGTTGAGGACTCTGCTAAGCAATGAACGATTCAACAAGAGCGATAGCTCTGTTTTCGGCTATAGTTTGTTACCGTACGTATTGGCAACACTACAAACACATATTATTGGGCTTTATCTTGAATGGGTGTGTATGTGCAAAATAAATGGGATTGATCAAAAGTGCTCGCAAGAGACATATTACTAAGGTCCATAGTTCACAAACATCAAGCCACGGCAAAAACCTATGCATGATCACTTAGTTCGCATAATCCATTCACGTGACAATCAAAGTTCCATCAAATAATGATTGAAATCAAGTGCTTGAGAGCCTTGAGGAGGAAGTAGCTGTGGTTGTGCTTATGAGCACTTGAGCATCATATTTTACTACATGCATTTCACTCCCTAACTTATGTTTTTATGGCTCTATCAAATGAAAAATCTTCTGTGCATTCCCGACAAGCAAGTGTTGTCTAGAATAAATAGAATAGAGTGTAGAAAAGTTGATTTATCTAGTAGATCAAGAACTTTGTGCTAATTATCTTTGCTTCACTAAAACTTGCACTATAACCATGCCACCACTACAGCTATGCTAAGCTTTCATGTCAAGAAGCGGAGGGCTATCTAGGCGTACCGATCGTAAGTGAACCAAAATATTCTCGTTATTTCGGTTTAAACAACTAAGTTCCTTACGATTCAGATTTCTCTTTATGTTGATCGACGGCGATCAAGTTTAAGCTTCGGGGCAGGGGTTGATGTGTGATAATTTTTTCACTCATTTCACCTTTGTTTAAACCGAGATATTTTATTTAAAAAGAGATATTCGCTCTGATATTTCTACTAATGAATAATGAATGCAAAGGATTTCACAAATCCTCTCTTTGATGTGTTTCTAAAGAAAATGGGCTAAAAGGGAAAGAAATCACATGTGGGAATGTAATAGAAGAAAAATGGAGGAAGAAAGAATCAATAGGAAGCGTCTGCGCGAAGACACAACAAGAGACAACGTGCGCCTATATGAGCGCCTGTTTGTCATGGATTTCGAGGCAAATCATCCACCTGTACACCTTTTAATTAAGGGACCCTATCGAAATGTCAACAGAACAACGAGCACAGAAGTCAGAACCTCTTCATCATCATCTTTATCCACAAACCCTAGCCACCGCCATTTCCATCTTCATATCCATCTCAACCGCCATAGTGCTCTTGCATCTAGTTCATACTTGTAATCATGCATCGCACAAGGCATCCATTGTAAGACAAATTGCAATCAATCAATCTCAAGATGTGCTCTCCAATGTTTTCTTCTTGCGATCTGATCTCCAAGTGTGAGTCACTCGGTAAGGTATGGGTTGAGGCATGAGCCTTACAACCCATGCTATTCATTGAGGGGGTCAATGGAAGACTTTGACATAATGTCCCGTATGTGTGAAATATTGTTCTGTGAAGATGTCTCTTGTTTTGTCCGCGATCTTCATCCCTGCAGGTACCCAGGATCATGGAGATCAAGCACTAGTGAGGTTAGGAGCAAGGAGACTATGAATTTTTATACCGAACACCGGTGATGGTAAGGTTTAGTAGGGTAACATGCATCATATCCTTGGGGATAAATGAGGTGTAGTCATTAAACACCCAAAGCTCTTATCTGATTTCATTATCTTAATTATCAAGGCAACCCCACGCAATGGATAGGGCAAGCGGTAGGACAATTGATTCTTGATGCAGGACTTGTATCGGTTAAGATGTTATTTGGACACATCCCCCACTTTGATCCGTAACAAGCACATCACGATGGGTGACTCCCAGTGCACAAATTAATATCCTATTTGATCCCAGCACAAATACAAGGTTGTAAGCAGTAAGATCTCATACATGTACCTCCTATTATTGTAAGTGTTTGAATCACTAATTGTTTGTTGATCCGGTCAAAAGCTGGATCTAACACTTTGACAAAATCTTGCTAGAGACCCTCGCTTCAAGAGAATCTTTCTCTCATGGGTTTGATAAACCAGGGTCACCTCTAGGGAAATAGGTCCAGGATACTATTTTTCTGTTCCAATGCCGGATCAATAAAAGGAGGTATAACCAAACACCCAAGAGTGCAAGATCCGCTAGGGATTAGTGGGGAAATCAAATATCTCTTGGTGGAAGTTTAGATGGGGGTCCTCTTAGGCAAACCCTAGAAAATGAACAAGAGTTTGTGGCTAGGGAGAGAGATAGGGAGAAAATAAGCATTAGGGTGCAACAATGGAGCAAGAGGATAAGAAGTTGTCTTCTTGGGGAAGACCCCCTATATATAGTGGGGGGAAATCCAACCGCTATCTGCCTCAAAGTCGCGATCAAGCGGTACTACCTCCCGGGTGAGCAGTACTACACCTAGAGGCGGCAGTTCCAGCTGGAGCCTATGAATTAGTGAAAAATGGGAGCGGTAGTCCCGCCAGAGCGGAATTACCGTCCACACTAGCTGTACTACGGCTTAGTGTCATAGAGCCCGGTGGAACAGCGGTGGTAGAGGTGGGTAGAATGGTAGTGCCTCCAAAAGTGGTGCTACCGCTTGTTACTACCTCTCAACTTCCACGAAGAGGAAAAGGAGTACAGAGGGCTAAATATAAGAGGATGTGAGTGCGGTAGTAAGATGCGGAAGTTCATGCGGTACTATCGCCCAACTACCGCTGGAGCGTAGAAGAGTCCAGTAGCCCAAAAATAAGCGGTAGTGCTTGCGGTACTAGACTATGGAAGTACCACGCAAGCGGTATTACCTCTGTCTAGGGCGGTTGTCGGATTCCGGGCTCCACAGACCGAAGAAGGTTCGAACTCTGGGGCATGTGCAAAGATCTACCTAAGATCTAGCCTCTCGCTCATCACCTCATAGCTAAGCCTCATCGAGTCCGTGTGAACGGGGAAGAAGATGAACACGGTGGTTTACCCAGGTTCGAGCCACCTTGCGGTGTAAAAACCTACTCCTGATTTGTGGTGGATTGGCCTCACGAGGAGGTAGAGGATGAACTAGTACAGTGGATGAACGACCTCATGAGGGCTCGAGTGGTGAGGATGGAAAGGGTCTGATCCGATCTCTCCCTCTATGGTGATGGCTAGCCCATATTTATTGTGGCCTTGGTCTTCTTCGCTTATAACTGGCGGGAAGGGATCCTATAATGGCCAATTTTGAAAGGGAAAAATAGTACATCTTATCCTGAGGAAAGGTGGTCTTCGCCTGCAAAGCTTCTTGTCGTGACGCAGAGGTGGGCTCGGTGATGACATCCGTCCTGTCGAGCTCGTGGTCTTGGTCTTGTTGCACCGGAATGGAAAGCTTTGGGGCCTTCCTCGGGAACCCGCGCTTGCCCTTGATCCCTTAGCACCGAAGAGGAAATTGTCCCTCTACGCCTGCTAGCGCCGACCTTGCCTTGGTCGTCATGGCTCACATCATCATGGCCTCATGAGGCGGGAGGCTTGCATAGAGATCTCCGCTCCTCGGTAGGCACCCTGGGGAGGCTGCTCCTCTGGAGGTCTTGGCGTCCTTCCCCTCGCAAGGCCGGGGGGCCTCGCGAGGGTCTTATCTTGGAGTTGTTGTAGCTGGGCCATACCGGGTCGTCGATGAGCCCACGCACTGGGCTACAGACAGGCAGATCTGGGTACCCCGACCCCAGAACACCGACAGTAGCCCCTGGGCCCAAGGCGCGCTCAAACTGGCTTCAAAGCGAAGCCATAGAGCAAGGTCGAAGCGACATGGGCCCAAAAACACCTTCCGGCCAGGCTTGACACATGGCGTGTGACGGGACACAGACGCCTCCACTTCCCCATGTCGCCTTGGCAACTGCCCAGGCTAACAAAAGACTGGCGCACACCACAGGGCCATCATTGCTCACCCTGGCCTTGCTCCTAATCCCCTCCTCCATTTGAAAACTCTCCTAGATCCAATCGCAAACTGCCCCCTTCCTTCTCCTTCTCCAACGCCGGTGACCTTGTGAATGGCGCCCAAGAAGTCGAAGCCCGCGGCGCAGGCGGCAACCTCCTCCTCTCCTTCACGAGCACTCGACACGTCCTCCATCATTGAGGAGGGGCATCTTTGCCCCGTGCTCCCGCAGACGGCCAACGAAAGACAACGAATGGGGAGAGACCCTAATCTGGGTCGGCTCTGCGGAGCACAGCACCCTAGCACGGACGGTCTATCCCTTCTTCCTCCATAGCATCTTTGCGGGGCTCGTCCCACCCTTCTCGAAGTTCTTCTTCATCGTCCTCAACCACTACAGAATCCACGCCCTCTATCTTCAACCCAACTCGATCCTCCTCCTGTCCATCTTTGCCTCCTACTGTGAGGCCTTCGTGGGCCTGAGGCCCTCTGTGGTGCTCCTCCATCATTTCTTCAGCTTGCGGTTGCACGACCGGACGCAACGCTCTGCTTGTGTTTCCTTTGTCGCGGTCCACAAGGGGAATGTGCTCCTGAAGGCCAGGAAGAAGGTGGAGGGCTTCCGGCACCGTTGGGTCTTCCTGGACACCAAGGGTCTAAACCCGCGGCTAGAGTTGCCGACAGAGCTGCCTGAGTGGCTCGACAGGTGGGGGCATGCAAAGCTCTCCGACCCCCGAGCGGACCCCGTCTTGAAGAGAATATCCTCATACATGGAGGCCAAGCTGTTGACGGGAGAAATGATCGTGAAGGAGTTCTTGATGCAGCGCCTGGCGCTGCTCCAGTCTCACAGAAGGCCCTTGTGGGAGTTCCAAAGCGTGGAGGACGATATAATGCTTCACCCTGCTAGCCTGACGGGCGAGGAGCTGGACAAGGCCCTGGTCATCCTACTCAACAGCGACCTAGAGGACCTCCCTGAGGCTTACACCCTGCTGTACTGTCGGGACGACATGGGGGAACTGGTCCCTGTCATGCCCGCCTTCAACGATCTCGGACTCATGTCGTCGGAGCACCCCAACTCCCTCGTGCCATTGTCCTCCGGCAATAGTAGGGGTGAAGTGGACTTGGAGGAAACTGAGGATGACGACCAGGAGGAAGTGTCCCCTCGCAGAGCGAGCTCCTCTACAACCTTAAAGACGACGATGACACCGACAAGCCCCCGGCCGTGGACTCCCCGCGCTCCGCCAAGATCCTCAGGAGGTCAAGGCCTACCCCACGGACCACGCTAGCATCTGGACGGGCCACCCAGAAGAAAGGCGCGGCTGCGCCCCCTCCGGAGGGCTCCGCAAGCTCCAACGGGACGATCTGGACGACGGTCCCGTCCCCGCCTGAATTGCGAACAGAGGACGGGGCAACCGCTGCTAGGGTAGACGTGTCCCCGCCGGCCGTGACCTCCCAGGGTGACCTTCTCATTTCTCTCGGCGGCAGCACCACGTACTACAAAAAAAAGACACATCCGTGACATTTTGGACCGAGCGAAATTTTTTCTGTCATACATATGACACTTTTATGACAATAATTGTGACAAAACCCGGTATCATCATAGATGTGGTGGGCTCCTACTTCTATGACAAAAAATCATGACAGAAAATGGGCTTTTCGTCTTGGGCGGGCCGGAGACGCAGCTGTATGACATTCTTTGGGCCGTCCATGACAGAAAAAACCGTGGTAGAAGCGAGGGGGAGGAAAATTTCGGAGAGTTAACGGTTACGGTGGGAGGTCGGGGCCGAGCGATGCGCGTTTCTCTCGTACACGTGCGAGGCGTTGGCTCTAACTGAACCCGAGCGATCGGTCGATGGCTGTTAACTGAACCCGATGGAGCGATTCCTTCGCTACTGCTGCTAACTGAAGCCGATTGATTGGATGAACAGTGAGCGTTGCGGGGGTGGGGGGGTTGGATGAACAGTGAGCGGTGGCGTTGCCTCTGGATGAATAGGACCCCGTGGTGTGGAGGGCTGGATGAACAGTAGACGGTGGAGGGGTGGCCGTGGAGGGGTGGTTGAACAGGACCCCGTGGTATGGAGGGCTGGAAGAACACTAGACGGTGGAGGGGTGCCCGTGGAGGGGTGGTTGAACAGTAGCCGGTGGAGTAGTGCGCGGTGGAGGCTGTATGAATAGGAGCCCGTGGAGGCTGGAGGAGGTCGACGGTAGCCCGTGGAGGCTGGAGGAGGTCGACAGTGGAGATGAACAGTATCCCGTGGAGTCCCCTTTTGCGGTACGCCACACCCCTCCCGATTAACAGGACCCCTGTTTCGACCGTAGTGCTCCAACACAAGTCCGTTTCGTCCATTTTGCGGTACGCCACACCCCTCCCGATCAACAGGACCCCCGTTTTGACCGTAGGAGGTCCATTTCGTCCGTTTTGCGGTACGCCACACCCCTCCTGATCAACAGGACCCCCGTTTCGACCGTAGGAGGTCCGTTTCGTCCGTTTTGCGGTACGCCACACCCCTCCCGATCAACAGGACCCCCGTTTTGCCTGTAGGAGGTTCGTTTCGTCCGTTTTGCAGTACGCCACACCCCTCCCGATCAACAGGACCCCTGTTTCGACCGCAGGAGGTCCGTTTCCTCCGTTTTGCGGTATGCCACACCCCTCCCGATCAACAGGACCCCGTTCCAAACGTAGGAGGTCCATTTCCTCCGTTGTGCGGTACGCCAGGCCTCGTTTCCATCGCCTGTTCCGTCCAAGCCGGTTGGCTCGCACGCGTTCTGTTGCCCCCCGATGAACACGACGCATTCCGTTGCCTCCCGATGAACACGACGCATTCCGTTGCCTCCCCATGAACACGACGCATTCCGTTGCCTCCCGATGAACACGACGCATTCTGTTGCCTCCCCATGAACACGACAACGACGCTGTTTCTCCGTTCTAACCCAGCCATGTAGACGAGCCCTCACCGTATGTATGCGCGAGTAGGCGTTCGAGACCCCGCCCGTATGTACACATACGTGGTCGTATTTTCTTTCTTGCACCCTGGCCGCTGTGCGTACGTGTACATGCTACGTGCGCGCCTCTACTATGACACGTGCATGCCTCTACAATGACCATTATGTACGTACACGTTCGCGACCAGAATGACAACGCTACGTACGCTTCGACCAGGTGGGTCCCGACTGTCAAGCACTTCCTTGCGTGCGAAAATGTAGCTGGTGGGTCCCAGCAGTCAGAGGGGCGAATCATTTTTTTTGCCCGGACGCACTTCCTTGCATGCGAAGATGTAGCTGGTGGGTCCCAGCAGTCGTGGGACGAATCATTCTTTTTGCCCGGACGCACTTCCTTGTGTGCGAAGATGTAGCTGGTGGGTCCCAGCGGTCAGGTGGAGGAATAATTATTTTGCACGTAATAAGGAGGCACTTCCTTGCTGCGGCCGTGGACCCAGCTGTCAGCCTCTCCACGTACAGTCCACGTCCGATGGAAGCCGTTCCTTGACCATGTTGACCACGTCGTGCCGAGAGCACCAGGGCGGTGGACAACGGCGAGGCCTAGGAAGGGGATGATGCAGAGCTGGGGAAGACGCGGCAGTGGATGCCCATGCATAGAGGAGTACGAGGGTTCACTGGTTCGCTGCGGTGTGAGGCTGCCGTCGCCGCAGAATAACAAGCAGTGTGGGTGAGTAGAGGGATGGCCTGGCCAGCGGTGGGAGTAGTAGGGGGCGGTGACGCCTCCGCCGCATCATAGACGGCCACGGGAGGCAGGAGCACGAGGCACGACCGGCGCTGGTTTGTGCGGCTGGAGCAAGAAGACCAGAGGTTGAAGAAGCACTACAATCGTTGGATGGACATCGTACGGTCACTGGAGCTAGAATCGTGCATATTGACTAAGTTGACAAAACCCTCCGTCCCCGTCTACTTAGTAGGCCCACAAGTCAGCCTGCCACTATACTGGGTCCCAGCTAACAGGGGGAGTATTCATTTTTTTGTGCGTAATATGGAGGCACTTCCTTGCGTGCGAAGATATAGCTGGTGGGCCCGAGCTGTCAGCGGCGGTAATGTTTTTTTTCACGAAATACAGAGGCCCTTTCGGTGGGTCCCCGATGTCAGGTGGAGGAATCATTATTTTGAGCGTAATAAGGAGGCATTTCCTTGCGTGTGGCCGTGGACCCAGCTGTCGGCCTCTCCACGTACAGTCCACTTCAGATGCATGTCGGTTGTTGACCACGTTGACCAGGCTGCGCCGAGAGCACCAGGGCGGTTTACGACGGCGAGGCCTAGGAAGGGAACGACACGGAGGCAGGGAAGACTCGGCAGTTGTTTCCCACGCGGAGGGGAGTACGACTGTACGAGGGTTTACTGGTTCGTCTACCGTCGCCAGAGAATAACAGCAGGTGTGGGTGAGTAGAGGGATGGCTAGGCCAGCGATGGGAGTACGATGGGGCGGTGAGGGCTGCGCGGCAGCACAGCCAGCCACGGGGAGGAGAGAGCAGGCAGTCCCGCCGGCGCTTGTTTGAGCAGCTAGAGCAGGAAGAGCAGAGATTGAAGAAGCACGACGGCCGTTGGATGGACATCGTACGGTCACTGGAGCTAGAATCGTTCATATTGACTAAGTTGACAAAGCCCTCTGTCCCCATCAACTTAGTATGCCCACAAGTCAGCCTCCCAACATGGTGGGTCCCAGCTAGCAGGGGAGTATTCATTTTTCTGTGCGTAATAAGGAGGCACTTTCGGTGGGTCCGAGCTGACAGCGGGGGGAACGTTTTTTTTTCATGAAATACGGTGGTCCGTCCGGTGGGTCCCAGCAGTCAGGAGCAAACGTTTTTCATGAAATATGGTGGCCCGTCTGGTGGGTTCCAGCAGTCAGGGGAGAAACATTTTTTCCGCGAAATACTGGTGGCCCGTCCGATGGGTCCCTGCTATCAGGTGGAGGAATAATTATTTTGCGCGTAATAAGGAGGCACTTCCTTGTGGCTGCCGTGGACCCAGCTGTCAGCCTCTCCACGTACAGTACTCTTCCGATGGAAGTCGGTCGTTGACCACATTGACCACGCCGCGCCGAGAGCACCACGGCGGTGGACGATGGCGAGGCCTAGGAAGGGGACGACGCGGGGCCGGGGAAGACGCGGCAGTGGATGCCCACGCGGAGAGGAGTACGAGGGTTCACTGGTTCGGCTGCGGTGTGAGGCTGTCGTCGCCGCAGAATAACAGGGGGAGTAGGTGAGTGGAGGGATGGCCTGGCCAGCGGTGGGAGTAGTATGGGGACGGTGAGGCCTCCGCGGCAGCACAGCCGGCCACAGGAGGCAGGAGCATGCGGCACGACCGGTGCTGCTTTGGGCGGCTGGGGCAAGAAGACCAGAGGTTGAAGAAGCACTACGGCCGTTGGATGGACATCATTGACCACGCCGCGCCGAGAGCATCAGGGTGGTGGACGACGGCGAGGCCTACGAAGGGAAAGACATAGAGCCGGGGAAGACACAGCAGTGGCTGCCCACGCGGTGGAGAGTACGAGGGTTAACTGGTTCGGCTGCCGTCGCCGGAAAATAACAGGAGGTGTGGGTGAGTAGAGGTATAGAAAGGCCAGGGATGCGAGTATGATGGGGTCGTGAGGCCTGCCCGGCAGCACTGCCGGCCACGGGAGGCGGGAGTAGGCGGTTCCGACGGCGCTGGTTTGGGTGGCTGGGGCAGGAAGATCAAAGAGTGAAGAAGCACGATTGTCGTTGGATTGACATCTAACGGTCTCACGCTGGTAGAGTCGATTGTTGACTAAGTTTCTTTTTTGCGAAACCTTGTGTACGCATGAACTTAGTAGGCCCACAAGTCAGCCTCCAAATCTGTGGCAGACAACATAAAGCCCATTTGCTATTTTTTATAATTTGCAGCCCATTTGCTAATTCTTAAGTAATTTATTACAACCCATTTTCTGCCCAGGACCACGGTCAAAAAGTTCAACCTTATTTTGCATAATTCGGTGGAGTCCGAAATGTTATAATCCCTAAATGATAAACATTTTTTAAGAACTTATTGATTTGCCAAAAAAATCGTTTTGTTTTTGTAAGCAAATAAGACGTGGGACAATTGAGTTGGTTTAAGGGAAAACCAGTGGTAAAAAATCAGCGCTGGGTGGGAAAAAACAACAAAAATAAGGATGTAAATATGAAAAGGGAATTTCATGTGTTTTCAATATAATGATACGTGTATATGAACTAGTAAAACTATAGGTAGAGATTAGAAAACGGATGTAGGACATGCGTTTCAAGAGGAAAATAGAACTGGGCTGTGTGTTTGATTCAGTAAAAAAACTGCCTGCGGATGTTGTAAGACAAAATATAACTAACGCTGGCGGGCCAGAGGCCAATAGATACCTGCTGGATCTTTGTGCCATGTTGTCGCCAAAGGCCTGTTAAAAACAAAACCAACCCTAGGCAGTCTGCAGCCCAGTTGAAACTTGCACGACCTGAAAAAACAATATACGTGCTCAATAAACGAGAGAATTCTGCAAGTATAGACTGATAACTGGGATGCAGCACGGATATTGTTTTTTATCGTGATAATAAGTGCATGCACTTGTTTCGAAAAAATTGGAGAACTGGGAATTCGAACGGCGGGTGCTTATGCTACCCATCAAATAAAAATCAGGTGCCTGAAAATTCGTTTCGAAACAAATGATTCAGCTTTATATTCATGCTGACCCTCGGCATGATGGTTGGAAGCAAATGCAAGTTCATACCAAAAGATTGTTAACAACAATACCAACTTGCGGACGACAAGGTAGTACAACTACCAATACCTAACTAACTTATAATCTTTTTACTCCTGGCCCTAGTGTTCGTCTGGTAGAAAATCTTGCAGAGGACCAGTTCCCGCTCCTTCTCTTGCTCCAGGTCCCCGAGGTGGTACTGGTGCATCACCCAGTTGGTCCTCTGCTGGTTGAAGTTCTTGTTGGTGTGCAGCACCAGAACCTTTTTTGCTGCCCGTCTGCCGGCCGTTGACCATCACCGGCAAGGTATTGCCGGTCTTGTGCCACATCGCGTGCATGCCGCACTCCGACTGTATCTTGCGACGCGTCCACGTGCCCCTTTTGAACGCCCTGGAATTGCGCTGGAAGAAATGCTTCCTTAGGCCACTCAGTGTGATACCTGCAGTATTGTGGAATACAGGTTTTAGTGTACGTAGTTGGCATTTTCATAACATCTTTGGCATGTTGCAGTCACTTGTTTCACTTTTTATTAACTGTCAAATTGTAATTGCTTCACCAGGTCTGCGTCTAAAAAGAAAAATAGAGCTATAAACAAAGGAATATGTTTGTGCAAGTAGACGGCCGATTGATGTCTTACCTGGAAGTTTCTCAGGTTGGGTGTAGCATATGCTGTGCTCGCTGTCGATGGTTGGTATGAACAAATCGATGAGAGACTGAAATCTCGCGCTGTCAGCACTCACTTTGGCCTCAAGGTGCTCGATCAGCTCCTGATCCGTGGGATCGAACTTGACGCCAGCCGGCAGCACCGGCCAATCCTTTTTCGACTTGCATCGGTAATTCTAGTTATATGGTACTCAATGTATGATCAATCGACTGTTTTAAGTGAATGATGGAAGATTTTGACAGATAAGTGGTACTCTAAATCTGAAGTCCAGAATACCCGAACACGCCGCCGGGATTCTTGTGTCACCTCATGCGCAGCGTGTTGTCACGTCAATTCAATGTGTGGACATGATGAATAATTTGACCGACGTATACTAGTACTGCTACTGTACTACTTACTAGTCGTATTTAGTGTCACAATTTATACATAGGTTTAACTAACAAGTACGCACTTGAAGGCTAACTGATATATATATATATATATATATATATGTGTGTGTGTGTGTGTGTGTGTGTGTGTGTGTGTGTATGGCTTCTGCACAGCATCTCCATCATCATTATCAGTACATCCTACACAAGTGAGTTAGGATGCACTTGATCCCAGGAAGGTATCTATCCTTCAAACCAGAGGAGTGCTTCAAACTAACAACAGTACATAATATCCAACAAAAGAGGATCGTGCTACAGCAGCAGAATACATGGCTCAGTCTAGATATCAGCACGAATCAAGTTGTGCATATTTGCTATTGGCATGAACCACATCACCGCATGTCGGGTTTGCAAAAGCCATCCATCGCATGGAAGCTTGATGCCTTTCACACACTGAAGATTACCTGGCAACAAGCTGTGTCGACGAATCTCTCGATATGGTGATTCATGAAACCCATGGTATGATGTGTAAACACAGCCCCCCCCTCACGAATGGAAGTTGCATAGCACAGTAATCATCGCCGGTGATATGATCGATGATTGGTTGGATGATCGGATAATTGAGCCCGAGGAACAAGGAGTGGTTGCCGAGGCTGTAAACCCGCCTCCAGTTGAATATGCCTGGCCCAACGGAGCTGGGATCTTTCTCAAACACGAAGCAGCCATAGCCATCAATGTCACGAACACCCCACGCATTGTACTACATGTGGTTTGATGTAATGGTTTGGTCAATTTGGTACGTGCGAATGAGCATCAAATGACCGCCGTCAGCTGAACGAGCGATAAACCACCACCCATCGGCTGGTATGATTCCAGGTCCTGGAATCATGAAGGCCAGCGCATTTGCGTCTGCTGCAACAATTCAAATTGGAGACCAAAAGGACAAAAATAAACAATCATGTTCAGAGTATGTGTGGAATTAAGATTATTATAACAGTGACACATATCATAGACAGAGAATTGCAATGACGTGGTCATAATCATACCCCAAGTTAAAAAAATAAGCCAATGGCTTTCATATTCTAGCAACATGTCATGGTTCAAACATCATGTAACAATGAGAGGAAAACAGCTATGACAGCGCCTACTCATATTCTACCATAGCACTTACTACTACTGTTCTCATATCAACTCTAAGCAATAACATGCGTTGTTATAAAAATCTTGTAAACGAGAGTAACATATAGCAATCATGATGTTATGCTCATAATATGTATTCTAACAATCATTAGATGCCAATTGTTCTCATATCAACTCTAACAATAACATGTGTGGTCATAAAAATCTAGGAAATGAGAGGAACACATAGCAATGATGTGGTTATAGACATGCTATGCATTCTAAATTTGTAACAAATGAACAGGCAGTCGTATTCATAAGGTAAAGATGAGATGAGATAGAACAATTACACGACGATAGATTCCACCAGTATAGGCAGCCAATCTGTGCGTCGACCGCGTAAACGATGCCATCGTGCACTATAGCATCAGACAGAAATGTTGCCTCAACAGGATTGATGATGAGCCATAACCATGTATGGCGACCGGATTCCAGATAGACTAATCCCATGTTGAACAAGGCAATGAGCTTGTAATCCATGTAGTCTTCTGATGGTGTGGGCACTTCGCAGATTACAACTTTCTGCAAACAGAGGTCGAGCCAAAAGCTTGACGCGTCTCGTGCGTAGTAGGCAGGAGTGTCCGGCGGGCCGCGAGGCTCGATGTCGGCGGTATCCAACGATGGAAGGGTGATCTCTCGCTGGGTGTAGATATCCACGAGACGCCACGGACTACCGGTGTGGTGGATGAGGACGATCCAGTTGGCCTTCATGCCCGCCCAGTAGTGGCCGCGCATGAAGGACAGGTGGACGGGTAGTGGTAGCATGTCGAGGGGCACCACGGCAACCTCCGTAGGATCGTCAAGTCGGTGTCTGGGCCACCTGCGAGGATCGGGCATCAGCAAGCAGGGTGTCTTGAAAAGAGCCGGCCGGTTGCAGACGAGTAGACGGTACAAAGACACCGAGCATGCGGCCAGACGGACGGTGCTGAGTAGGTCCATACGACTACAGATCTGCTCCAAGAGAACATCGGGGAGGGAATTCCAATCGCGGCTCTGCGTGTCAGTCGGTTCTGCCATTGGGGTTTTCGGTGCCTGCGAGCCAGCGGGGAAGTGGATTCGGGCGGGCGAGCGAAGAAGCTTCTCCTCGTGTGGCCGAGCAGTGAGCGGGGGGATATGGTACGCGCGAGCTACCAAGGAAGATGGCGCGGGCGGGCGAGCAGTGAGCGGGGGTAAATGGTGTGCGGCCGACGATGGGGAAGAGAGGAGGAAGAAGAAGAGAGGAGGAAGAAGAGTGGAAGACGGGGAAGAAAGTGCATTAAATCTCAATTCTACTAGTACTACTACCAGGATATACCGTCCTTCGGAGTGTAAATAGTTACACCGATGACATGTGGGTCTACCACAAGAGGGCCCATATGTCAGTTAATGGAGGACAGAGGTGCGTAGGCGTATTTGCGGAAGCGTGCTCTACTGGCAAACATGATGGCAGTACTGGGTAAGGCTGATTTAGTAACAACAACACGCTGGTTCAGCTTATTAATTACGTGTCCCATCTGCTGCAGCGTGTATTGTCACTTCACTGCGAAGACTAGTTGAATAGTTCTCTCTGACCGAGATGGGGAATAATGGATCGCGAGGACTTCCTTTCTACAGTATCCCTATGCCTCTACGCTCACTTCACTCATTTTGCTCCGTACCTAGTCACTTGTTGAAATCTGTAGAAAGACAAATACTCCGTATTTGGGAACAGAGGGAGGCTTTTACTCCGTACTATTTGGGAACAGAGGGAGTATCACCATATGGAGGGAACAGAGGAAGCTTGAAATATGAACATGTCAATGGCAGGGAGTAAGCCCCATGCATGCATGCATGCATGCATGCAACATGCAACACTCACACGTACACATGGACGCACGCAACACTCACGCACCCATGCGGCACACAGCACACGACGCAACACACACGCTCACGCTCAAGTGCTCAACCTACTCCCTACGTCCGTGAAAGACTCTACATTTAGAGATTTACACATTGACCAGGGCATAATTAACGCCCAAAAGTAGCAGACTTATGTGTGCATGCGACCATTGAGATAAGAAGATTAAGTGAAGGCCGTTGCATGCTGTAATTAAGGATAGACATGTAGCCTATACCTACAGCACAAGTTGGTGCATTAGTCAATCAATATCGATTTAGATTAAAGGCTAAATGCATTGGAAGTGTAGATGTACATTATGTACCACACTCTTTGTTTTGTAGCCGATGTACACTCTTTGTTGGAAGACCGAGGGAGGACACGTGCATGCACTCACATACACAGCCAGGGCGGTTCGCGCGCAAGGGTTGGACTCGTGTCGCGCCTGCGTAAAGTTTTGTTTAACTGATTTCTTTGCTCTGCCAACTGACAGGTGGGACCCAGAAACCAGGTGACAATTTAACCAGTCAACAAAGTGCCACGTCGACTATGTGGCCGGTCAGTAGGGTGCAATACGGTGCTCTACGATGAGCTAGTGATCGTATAATCGCCGCAAAACTATATATAGTGACCGTAAAGAGCGTATTGTTACATACGTTGACCGCCAGTGTATTTTTCTCGTTTCAAATTAAGCCATATTAATCGGAAAGGACGCAGTATGGACTACTACTAGTACTAGTACTCCTTTGATGTGTCCCGTCAACTCGCCGAACGAGGAGAAGCTTGCTTACTACGCCTCTCCCTCGCCCACGCGCGCGGTGGTTCGCAGGACGAGGAGAGGGTTTTGACTACAGCGCCCTCTCCCTCTCCCTCTCCCTCTCCCTCGCCCTCGCCCTCGCGGTGGACGTGCAGCAGTTCAATCGGTGTCAGATTGCCAGAAGCATATTGTACTGTAGTATCATCATTGTTGGACCTTCCGAAGAGGCGAAGAGCCAAGTGCAAGGTTCACACGAGTACGAACTGTTGAACCTCCCGAAGAGGCAAAGAGCCAAGCGCAAGGTTTTATAGGAGTTGTCGTCCTAGTAGGAGTGTACTACAACTATAGCGAACGATGCTACTGTATGATGCCGCCACGTCACGTATATCCAAAGCTGTGCCACCTTTTTTTCTCAAAGAGCGTGTTGGAGCCCGTGCAACAACCACACAAGTTGCACGTACACATAACACATTTACTAGTAATAAATTCTAAAGGACAAATGCCAGTATGCCACACAAGTTCATCTCCAATTCATGTGATAAATTTGTGCACGACTAGTCTACATATATTCACAGCGCTACCGTTCACAATTACCGTACTCCACTTACACGTTATAGATGGGCTACATGCATGTCCTCCTCCAGGTTCCAGTCCCAGGTGTTCTTCATGGATGGCACGATCCATAGCGGTGGGCAACGGGAATCATTGTCGCAGCTTTCTAGTCCGGTTCCACACGATGGAGACTCATCCAAGCTGAAGCGGCATAAATCAGGGATAGCGTGTCCCAGCATGTCGTTCATCCGGCGGTGCGCAATGAAGACACAACCATGCTTCATGAACGGCAGGCCTTCCGTGTCGTGCACGGAAGGTGGCATCCGCTTCACAATGGGGTAGTTGTCCCCGATGAAAAGCGAGTACTCTCCAAGAGTGTTCCTCGGCACCCACGTAGCATCACGGGGGTCGAACTCGGCGCCGTTCATCTGGTACACGCGGCATCCCAGATCTGGACACATGGTGACGTACATAGTCAAGGTCCATGCATAATAATGTTGTGCTCAAATATGGCGGTCAGTAATACTGTGCAGCAAATAGTACTACTCCGGTATAGAGGAAGTAAAATAACCGGCTTATTATATATAGCCACTCTTGGCTACATGGATGAGATAGTAAGACATGGAAAAACAAAAATGGTGGCAGCTAGTGGGTTCAAGTCTTCAAGGGCCTAGCTAGCTATACGCGTCCTCCAAGGTAAAAAGTACTCCTACTAGTACTACTAAGTATACTACTAGTACAACAATGAAAGAGAAGGCGAGAGGGTTAAAAAATGGAATACCTGGGTAGATGGTGACGGTCCGATCGTGGTAGATTGTGTGACCATGTTGCACATCAGTGGTACCATGGGTAACGACTGCTAAGATAGTTGATCCCAATATGCCAAAGTCAGCTACAAGGTTCCAGGTTAGACCGAATCGCGGATGCAAATGCACATCCAGGATCGGCGATCTTATTTTGATCGGGGGATGACTGGTCCCTGCAAAATAATGGAGTACCGTTAGGGATGCAAATGATGGTTTGTGCATTCCGTTTGTAATCTCCCGTACCGTAGGATGGCAACCAGATGAAACAAGTCCCCTGGCTTGTCACCGCGAAGATGCGGCCTAGATGGCGCACGGCGTCTTCGAACGTGTAGGGGTACAAATCTGCCGCCGCCAACATGCGCCAGCCTCTGCCGTTACTGCGTCTTGCATTGATGGCAATCCTTATGTCGAACACCGCGATGAGATAGTAATCGTCGTAGCCGCGTCGCTTTGTCGGCGGGTCCGCAATTGCTATCTTCTTCAATCTCATGTAGGCATCATCATACGTATTCAAGCCCAGCCAGTCCGGAAGGCCGATCCCAATGGTGGAGAAGGGGTCTACCGGAACGGCCGCACTGCTGTGGATGTTGTGCAAAATGATGGTGGTATCCGGCCGGAGGTATGCAAGCCAATCTTCGTTGGCACCGACCCAGACCTATATATAAGACGGTGGGCAGCGGAGAAATTACGGGATGGAAATGGAATAACTAAGTACTACATGATCAAACTCCATTACTGACCTGCTCATCGGACAAAATCCGACTACCTCTCAACGTCGGCAACTCTAGCGGAGTCAACGTGCAACCATGGCCAGGGAGCGGTGGACTGTTCGAAGGATTGTCCCATAGAAGAACCTTCTCCTCGAGGACGCATGGAAGACCAACAAGCATGGCCTTTTCCCAAGCCTGTTTAAGCAGCGTCTTGAAAAAGTTGGTGCAGGAAGCACCGAGTCTTGCGGCGGTGAGGACGTCGGAGCGGCGTGCGATTTCTCCCAGAGGATCATCGTCCAAGGTCTCCCAGCCCCGACGAGGAGGAGAACCGCCTGGCGAATCCATGGGAGCAGCGACGAACTGCCTTCTCTTCGGGGGGAGGGGAACTGGCGAGGAGGAGATAAGAGCGTAGTAACCGCAGGGCCTCGTCCCTTCCAACTGTAGATCGTTCCTCAGCGAAGGGGTGAGGCTATTATTTACTACTAGTACTAGCATTATGGAACGTTATGGGATTGCATTATACTGTAAATAATAGCACTAGTAAGAAATTTTTGGCACTAGGTAGTAGTTTTTGGCGTGGATTAAGAAATTTTGGGTATGTTTTTGCCATTTTTTGTACACGCCAACTAGTGTCAAAAAACGTCTTACATTATGTGACGGAGGAGTACGTACTCGTACTGTAGCAGTACCAGTACTACTTTTCTCAACTAGTAGTGCGATGTACTGTACTTCTAGTCTAGTCTAGTATAGTGCACCAGTTTTGAACTCTTGAATCTCAGGGCCAAGGAGCTACAGTTGGAAGTGGAGGGTACTACTGTTCTCTAGAACCATCGCTGTACTATCAATGCAGGGGAAGTACACCTGCGTAGTGGCCTAGTGGGTACTCTCGGTGCTATATTCAGCCGCTCCTCTCACGTAGGAGTAGCTGGCCTACTCAGCCGCTCCTCTCACGCACACACTAGCAGCCTGTTTATCAGCGACGGTTACTGCGGGGGCAGAACATTTGAGTTATTTGATACAGCGAGACTAGGCTTTTCGCTTCCATTTGTGGAGGTGTAATGGATCTCGTCGAACTTTGTTAGTAGTTCCTTCTTTATGAATGAGATGAAGCAAAGCTTTTGCCTCCGTTTAAAAAAACACGTCAAGAGGAATTTCTTTTATAGTAGAGCCGATAATGGAGTGAAGTCCATGCGTGCAACGCCACAAGCTACAGAGTAGTAGTAGAGCACTTTACGTACAGAGCCATATTGCACAGTTCCCAATGCCCCGCCAGGCTTTTCCGGCTCCTCGGGCTTAATTGGGAGGCGCTAGTTTAAATATGCTACTAGCTGATGAGGAAGCTGCAAGCGAGGTGCGGCTAGGGCGAGCACGCGAGCCACGGGATGCTGGGAAGGAAAACCCGTTCACGTGGCTAGGCTGTCCAGTGCACCCAGATTGTGGGGCCGCACGTCCGTTCGACTTCAAAACTCAAACTACCCGTGTAAAATATTGGCTCGCAGCGAAGTGTAGTAGTACTATTTTTAAAAAAGGCCGCCGTGCGTTCGGCCGGGATCGAACCCACAAAACGAGGTATACACTCCCGCGACCACTAGTAGTACTCGTTGGAGTACAACGCAACCTAGAATCGCCTTTTGTCGCTAGTAGTACGTACATTGTTCCTTACAAGAAACCCCTAATAATGCAAGAAACCACTAAAATGCCAAGAAACTACTACCACTTGCATACGTGGCAGACTTAAGATAAGACTACCTTATCAACCATTGTACATGCTCTTACCAACAAAAATCCTCGAGTGACCTCCTACCTCCGGCCCGTCCACCTAGTCATCCTCGGCCATGGGACGCAGCTACCGCCGCCGGCAGAAGGCGAGGTCAAAACCGCCGGCGGTGCGGAGCCCATGTTGCGGCAGCCCGGATGCCAGCTCCGTCCGGCGCTCGCGGCCGCTAGCTAGCCAAGATAGCTCCGTCCAGCTGCTTGTCTGCAAGGTTTGCTAGCTAGATTGGCACGGCAGCGCGGCGGCTTGCTCGCGCGCGCCGCGCTCAGGCCAGCCATCTGGCTCGAGCGAAGGCCAGCGCGGCGGCTTGCTCGCTCGTGAGTCACGCTCGGGCCAGCCTGCCAACCCGTGCGGAGGCCAGCGCGGCGTCCGGCCCGTCCGGCGGAGCGGCGGCCAACTCGCTCATCACCGGCGCCACCGACGAACACGCATCAGTACTGTTTGAAGTAATGTTCAGGAAAAATAATGATTTGAGGGGGAATAACAGGATAGAAGGTCAGATGTGGGTCCCTCGTGTCAACGGTCAAACAAAATGTGTTGGTTTAAGCTGCCTCGTCAGCACGGACGTGTGGGCCAACCCTGTCATAAATGGGTTTAAACGAACCTAATCGGTAGGAGTACTAGGTAGTAGTTTTTGGCGTGGATTAAGAAATTTTGGGTATGTTTTTGCTATTTTTTGTACAATAGATTCTTCCTAGGGCTGGTTGAAAGTGGTAGTTTTTTGTTAAATACTCTACATATTGTAAGTAGGAGTGAAAGTTAAGCTTTGGAAGCCAATAAGCAAGGCTAGTTACATAGTGCATATGTGTACATGATTGAAAGTAAATATCAACCATGAGTGACTAATATCTTGATGGAAAACTCGAAACTATGGAATACTAGGAAAAAATGCATGGTTGGAAATACTAGCAATGTTCATGTCCGTTGCAACGAATCATAATTAGAATAATACTTATTCACAAACTTGGTACAAAACACTCTAATTTTGATATACATTCACTAGATATATGTTTCAATTAGAATATATTCCTTGGGCTGCTTTGGTGAGGTCAGGGAGGGATGTGGTTGGTTTTAAGATACTAATTATGGGTTTTTCTGCAAATTGGTAGACAAGTGGGATGTTGGTGAGAAAAGGCAACAACTTACCTCACAATCGTTAGATGTAGATCTAATGGTCAGAAACGACGGATGGCAGACACACCAGCATCACCAACTTAGTCTTGTGTAGGAGTACTAGCAAGATCCGTGCATTGCACGGAACATCAAGATGCATTTTTTTATAAAACACTTGTTGTGATTGACCCTTGCGGGAGTAATCCCATGTGTAAAAACTAATGATATCTCGAGAAATATGAGATAAGGTGAAGAGGAGTGGGGTGTGGTGGTGGTTGGTGGTCGGACTGAGCGGAGGCATGGGGATTGACGACGCCGGCAGCGGCCACCAGGCCAGTTTGTTCCAGAGGCTTCCTTTCTTAATTGCTCAACAATGAGGTTTGTTGGAGATAGGGATGAACGAGGGAAGGCCTTGTCTGCAAATGTGGAGAGGGGTGCGGGTATCTTTTAGTTTAATTTCCATCCGTCAGATATAGATCGGACGGTCTATATTGCAAGATGGCACACGTACCATCATCACCAACTCGGTTTTTTATAAGAGAAGAAATATAAGTATGGAGATACAAACGTATTATCGATACTTGCTTCCGTAAACTAGCATCTACATTCTATTCAACGCCTCGGCATGTGGGGCCTTAGCACAATGACTTCTCGACTGTGTAAAACAAAGATTTTCCCGTCGCCGACAAGGAGGGGGTGACGGCGGCGCGCTTTTTGGCTTGCTCTAGTCCTAGTAGTCATACTAGGTGGTCTAAGCACGTGTAGATTTATTCTTTTTCACGTCTCGTGTTCGCCGTACTGCCACGACTGTTGATGAATAGACGGTAAGTTATTCACGGGGAAACCCTTGATGAGCGTGTTTGCGAGAGAGAGAGAGAGAGACAGTGTGCGTGTGTGATATGTTAGAGACTGAGGCAATGATAACAGATTCTTTGTGTCTATGTGTGTGGAGGATAGAGAGAGACATGTACATGGGGCTTTGTGTTGTGTAACGTGGAGACACATATACATAATTAGAGAGTGAGTGTGTGAGATACACATGCGGACATGGGGAGAGATGAGGATCCAGATAAATGGGTGTTTGTGCGTGTTTGTGTGTGTTTGTGCACGCGTTTGTGTGTGAGAGGGAGAGAGTGTACGTGGAGTAGAGAGACCACTGATGATGTAAACCTAGTATAAGGGAAGGGGGAATGGTGTGACATGTGTAGTAGCGGGATAGCACGGGTGCGGGCTGGGGGAGCAGACTATTTGGAAGAGACATCGAGTGTGTGTGTGGGAGAGGGGTGTGAGAGCGAGAGAAAGAGAGAGCTAGCGACGGAGAGAGAGAGAGAGAGAGAGAAGAGAGGGGGCGAGAGGGGTCGTTTGTGTCCATAAATGGCGTATAGATAGGGAGACAATGTTGATGTTGTCCGAAATTGGCCTATGAACGGAGACGCAAGGGAAGCGAGTCATCGTGTGTGTGATAGGGACTTCATGAGAGATCTAGAATAGATGGTGTAGAGAACAATGTGCGAAATCGAGAACGATTATACATTAGGGAGCTATGCAAAGAGTCACGACATATATGTATGCAGGGAAGGAGCTGGGGCGGGTCCGCATGTGGGAGAGATAGAAAGAGGAGAGTGGTGCACAAGGAGACAAAGTGTGCTTGTTTGCAGTGGGGGTGGTGTGTGAGGTGAGTGCGCGAGAACCACATAACTAGGGAGATAGACGTTTGGGGGCGACGTTTTGTGTGTATGGGAAATATACACTCTACATAGTGCGTGTGCTTGGGTAAGAGAGATAGCGGGAGACCTAGAGAGTGAGGGAAGAGATGTGTGCATGCCCGAGAGACAAAGTGATAGAGACCTATGTTGGGGTCCGGACTTTACAAGAGAGAGGGGTGTTAATGTGCTCGTGTGTTGGTGTTTGGGGGAGAGAACGACTTCTCTATGTGTGTGTGTGTGTGGTGGTGGTGGGGGGGGGTTGACTTCAGATAAAGAGTGAGGTGTCTATATTTGAGGGACTTTAGCGTAATTGAGATATTGTGCACTCATGGTTGATCCATTTGTTTCACAGTTTGTACTATGAGATAACGATACTTTTGAACATGCGTGATATACCTTGATGTACCAGAATTACAAACCTAAGATTGGAATTTTGGAATTCGACTCCATCATTAGCTTTTGTAATTCATTTAAACGGAGGTACATTTTTTAAGCCGGGATTTCGTGATTTCAAATTCATATATCAAACCTAGAGATATACACATACGGGCATGTTCAAACTTTATAATCATCCACTTTATTCATACACATACACATTTTTGCTTTTGTCATCATATTTAGGATAAACACATTTGGAATTTCATTTGAATTGGACCGTATGATGGTATTTGCTTGTAGTAGCTCAATGATCCATATTTGAATTGAATGGACAATCTAAGTTTCGAGTTGGAGACATTGATTTTCAAAACTTGCACATTTTTTTGCGTGCAAAACAAACAAATTGTCGGCCATGATATCATAGTCGGCCGTACGAGAGCAGAATACTTATAATTTTAGGCGCCAAAAGCTTTCAAACTTCCCGCTCACATCGAAATATCACGCGCCCGAAAGTTTAGCCCTGCGATATTCCTGTTTTACCCCTGCCACATGAACGGAAAAGGGCTGCTTTGGTAACTCCATTGTTTTCCCCTCTTTGCCCCCAACATTCTTCCCAGAGCCCCTCCCCTTCCCCTCCCCGACCCCCCCAACCACGGCAAGCCGCCGAATCTAGTCCTCCACCGCAGCGGTGGACCTCACACCCCGCCGGATCTACCTTCCGCACCTTGGAACCCCCAACTGCCAACTCACCACTTCACCGGAGCCGCTTCAGCGACTGGCTTGTCCACCGCTCCAGATCTCCTTGACCGCCATCATGGTCCACCGCACCGGATCTGCTTAACCGGCGCCCTCCACCACAGCATAGGCCCTTCACTGACTCCCTCGTCCGCCCCTTCGCTGGCCCTTCATACAAGCCCTCGTCCGACGCAACAGATCCGCCTCACCGAAAGCACTATACAACACGCCCGCCAAAGCCTTCGTCCACTGCACCGGACCAGCTCCACGGACGCCATATTCAACTCCACCGGCCCTGCTTTACCGACGCCGCAGCCTCATCAGGTTATTTTGATTTGTACTCCTTCGGTTTTTCTCTTTATCGTGCAACTGTTCACTTACCACAGATGAGCTTTCTTGTATGTCGACAGGCACCGCAATCGTAGCACCGGAGCAGCTTCAGTGACGGTGACAGCCGGCCCAAACTCAACCGCAACACGAGCACCATCGACGATCCTTAGCTATCAAGTATGACAACGATACCCATACGCTGCCAAGAATCAGGTACTATTATCCAACGGTCGGCGCCTACGTTCACTTTCCTAGCATAAGCACCGCACCTTTGAATTTCTTCAGGGCATCATTCAGTTTTTCATGAGACGTGTTATTCTGCTTGCACCTGTAGGGCCATACTTCTGGCAGTGAACATGTTACACGTGTTAAATTACATACCAGTGTACATATAGTTAATATGCTTTAGTTTTGTTCTGATGCCACCTGTTGGTTCCATCAGACTGCTTAATGTTCTTTACGCTTAATTACACATCAGCAAACTAGCATGTGGTTCCACTTCTTTTTATTCGTTTTACCCTACATTTTCTGGTGCTAGCTATTACATCACTGCTCCAAGCCTCTGTTCATTACTTGTTTGTGTGTTCTTGATCTTCCCAAGTTGCATGACTAATTTGATGCTTCTATTTATTATGGAGCCGCCAACCCCATCAAGCAAAATATTTGTTCTTTTGGTGCTAGCACCTCGAACAAGCATAAAAATAGAGGGGAAGCAGATATATTGTCGTGTATGCACACACCCTTCTTTCATTAGTTTAGATGAACCATTGATGATCAATTCGGACCAGTGCATGCGATTAAAATGAATTTTACCTAAATAGATGGTGCATAATAAACTACGACAACTAGATTTGCAACCACGGGATGCTGACGATATCTTCAAAGAACATTGCAACAGTAGCTACTTCACAGCAACATATGGTAAGTGAGGGAGTACTGGACTAGGGGGTGTCCGGATAGCCGAACTATCATCATTGGCCGGACTCCAAGACTATGAAGATACAAGATTGAAGACTTCGTCCCGTGTCCGGATGGGACTTTCCTTGGCGTGGAAGGCAAGCTTGGCGATACGGATATGTAGATCTCCTACCATTGTAACCGACTCTGTGTAACCCTAGACCTCTCCGGTGTCTATATAAACCAGAGGGTTTTTAGTCCGTAGGACGGACAACCATTATAACAATCATACCATAGGCTAGCTTCTAGGTTTTAGCCTCCTTGATCTCGTGGTAGATCCACTCTTGTACTACCCATATCATCAATATCAATCAAGCAGGAGTAGGGTTTTACCTCCATCGAGAGGGCCCGAACCTGGGTAAAAACATCGTGTCCCTTGTCTCCTGTTACCATCCTCCTAGACGCACAGTTCGGGACCCCCTACCCGAGATCCGCCGGTTTTGACACCGACATTGGTGCTTTCATTGAGAGTTCCTCTGTGTCGTCACCGATAGGCTTGATAGCTCCTTCGATCATCAACAACGACGCGGTCCAGGGTGAGAATTTTCTCCCCGGACAGATCTTCGTATTTGGCGGCTTTGCGCTGTGGGCCAATTCGCTTGGCCATCTGGAGCAGATTGAAAGCTACGGCCCTGGCCGTCAGGTCAGATTTGGAAGTCTGAACTTCACGGCTGACATCTGCGGAGACTTGATCTTCGATGGATTCGAGCCACAGCCGAGCGCGCCGCACTGCCACGATGGGCATGACTTAGCTCTGCTGCCGGACAGTGCCCTGGAGGCCGCACACGAGTCTGCTCTGACCCATAGTTCGGAGCCGACCGCGCAGATCGAGGACAGGTGGCTGGACACCGCCTCGGGGGCTGCAACTTCTACGGCGATGGAGCCGAATACTGACCTTGTCCCTTGCAAAGCTCATGACTCCGAGGTGTCGGACTCCTTGCCGGACTCCGAACCTCCTGCGCCCCTGCCGATCGAATCCAATTGGGCGTCAATCATGGAGTTCACCGCTGCGGACATCTTTCAGCACTCACCCTTTGGCGACATCCTGAACTCGCTAAAGTATCTCTCGTTATTAGGAGAGCCCTGGCCGGACTGCGGTCAGGATAGTTGGGATGCGGACGACGAAGAAATTCAAAGCCCACCCACCACCCACTTTGTAGCCACTATCGACGATCTAACCGACATGCTAGGCTACGACTCCGAAGACATCGATGGTTGGACGACGATGCCGAAGACGATCAAGAACCAGCGCCTACGGGGCACTGGAAAACCACCTTGTCATACGACATATACATGGTGGACACCCCGAAGGATGGTGACGGTGAAGAAGCAGCGGAGGCAGATTCCTCTAAGAAACAGCCCAAGCGCCGACGTCAGCGGCACCGCTCTAAATCCCGCCACAGCAAGAATGGAGATTCCGGCACCGGAGATAACGACACCCCAGAGAGTGCCGAAGACAACCCCCTCCAGCAAGATTTAGCACAGGAGGACGGAGAAGCCAGCCCTAAGGAGAGAGCGGCAGACGAGGAGGATGAAAATTACATGCCTCCCTCCGGAGACGAGGCAAGCCTCAGTGACGACGAATTCCTCGTGCCCGAGGATCCCGTCGAACAAGAGCGTTTTAAACGCAAGCTAATGGCCACGGCGAACAGCCTAAAGAAAAAGCAGCAACAGCTTCAAGCTGATCAAGACCTGCTGGCCGACAGATGGACCGAGGTCCTCGCGGCCGAAGAGTATGAACTCGAACGCCCCTCCAAAAGCTACCCAAAACGCAAGTTGCTCCCCCGACTAGAGGAGGAAGCATACAAACCTTCATCACCAGTGCACAATACGGCAGACCGACCACCTCGTGGCCGCGACAGAGAGGCATCCAGGCCCTCCGCCAGAACCGTACCCCAGCATTGCTCGAAAAGCGCGAAGCCACGGGGGAATGCGCCGGACTTGCGGGATACATTGGAGGATAAGGCAAGACAATCAAGATCTATCTACGGATCACGCGGGCGCCCCACGACCCACGGAGACTACCGTCGCACCGGATACAGCAACCCCGGCCGGGCCGAACACAGCAGACAAAGCTCTCTTGAGCTATGTCGTGATATTGCTCAATATAGAGGCGCCGCACACCCACTATGCTTCACAGATGAAGTAATGGATCATCAAATCCCTGAAGGGTTTAAACCCGTGAACATTGAATCCTACAATGGCACAACGGACCCCGCGGTTTGGATCGAAGATTATCTCCTTCATATCCATATGGCCCGCGGTGACGATCTCCACGCCATCAAGTATCTCCCACTCAAGCTTAAAGGACCAGCTCGGCATTGGCTTAACAGCTTGCCAGCAGAGTCAATTGGGTGTTGGGAGGACCTGGAAGCCGCATTTCTTGTCAACTTCCAGGGCACATATGTGTGACCACCAGACGCCGATGACCTAAGCCACATAATTCAGCAGCCAGACGAATCGGCCAGACAATTCTGGACACGGTTCCTCACAAAGAAAAATCAAATCATCGACTGTCCGGATGCAGAGGCCCTCGCAGCCTTCAAACATAACATCCACGACGAGTGGCTGACCCGACACCTAGGACAGGAAAAGCCGAAATCCATGGCAGCCCTCACATCACTCATGACCCGCTTCTGTGCGGGAGAGGACAGCTGGCTAGCTCACAGCAACAACCTCAGAAAAAATTCTCGTAGTCCGGACAGCAAGGACCGCAATGGCAGGTCGCGTCACAACAAAAACAAACGCCGCGTTAACAGCGATAACACTGAGGATACGGAAGTCAACGCCGGTTTCACAGGCCCTAAACCCGGTCAGCGGAAGAAGCCATTCAAAAGAACCACTCCGAGTCCGTCCAATTTGGACCGAATACTCGACCGCTCTTGCCAGATACATGGCACCCCCAAAAAGCCAGCTAACCACACCAACAGGGATTGTTGGGTATTCAAGCAGGCAAGCAAGTTAATTGCTGAAAACAATGACAAGGGGCTGCATGGTGATGACGAGGAGGAGACCCGGCCGCCGAACAGTAGAGGACAGAAGGGTTTCCCCCCACAAGTGCGGACGGTAAACATGATATACGCAACCCACATACCCAAGAGGGAGCGGAAGCGTGCACTTAGGGACGTATATGCGATGGAGCCAGTCGCCCCGAAGTTCAATCCATGGTCCTCTTGCCCGATCACTTTCGATCGAAGGGACCACCCCACCAGTATCCGCCATGGCGGATTCACCGCATTGGTTTTAGACCCAATCGTCGATGGATTTCACCTCACTAGAGTCCTGATGGACGGCGGCAGCAGCCTGAACCTGCTTTATCAGGATACAGTGTGCAAGATGGGCATAGACCCCTCAAGGATTAAACCTACAAAGACGACCTTCAAAGGCGTCATACCAGGTGTTGAGGCCAATTGTACAGGCTCAGTTACACTAGAAGTGGTCTTCGGATCCCCGGATAATTTCCGAAGCGAGGAGTTAATCTTCGATATAGTCCCGTTCCGCAGTGGCTATCACGCTCTGCTCGGACGAACCGTGTTTGCAAAGTTCAACGCGGTGCCGCATTATGCATACCTCAAGCTCAAGATGCCAGGCCCTCGTGGAGTCATCACGGTCAACGGAAACACTGAACGCTCCCTCCGAACGGAGGAACACACAGCGGCTCTCGCGGCATAAGTACAGAGCAGCCTCTTAAGGCAATTTTCGAGTCCGGCCATTAAACGACGGGACATGGCCAAACGCGCCCGGAGTAACATACGTCAAGACCACCTGGCACGTTCCGAGCAAGTGTAGCAATGCGGCCCCAACCCCAGCCCCTGCATGATTGCAAGACTAGCCCTCCGCGTACATCATTACGCTCTGGAGATACCTTGGGCACAGGGGGAGGGGCACGACCACGACAGGCCCAGAGTGCGGCTCAACCACACCATGGGCTCCCACATGTGTCACTTTCTTTTTTTTCTTTTTTTCCACAGGACTCCGCTTACCAGAGGCCCTGTCCGGCAGTAGATCTGCCGAACTCACGATGCAACAGCCAGGAAGGGACAATGGCTACGGCGAACACTCAGGTGGTCTCCATTATGAGCATTAAATCTGTTTAATACACCATTCCGCAGCCTACCCCTGGAGGGGGACATGTCTAATAGTCCAAACCCTTGCTTACCGCACTATTTGTATCGTTCTGCACTCATAGCAGAATTCCTTGAATAAACAATACATCACTTTTTGTTTATAATTGCATTCTTTTTTTTTATTATATGTTCATTTATGACATCTTGCATCTGTACACTTTGGTATGGCCTAATACACCAGGGGCTTATGTTCCCCGCATTATGGTGTGATAAGTCCGAACACTTTCACAAGTGCGGCACCCCGAACTTATAGCATTATATGCATCGGCTTCGAATCATGTCTTGGGTCAATAGTTGGGTTTTCCCGGCTCCCATGTTTTGGTACCTTACGTTCCGTTCTGTCGGCTAAGGTAGCACTGGGAGAACCACTGCGATTGCGCCCCGGTTGAGCTGGGCGAGCGCCTCAGTGGAGAAAGCTAAAACTGACCGTCATGATAAGGCGAGAGTTGGTCGCTGTTCGAGAGGTCTTTTCAAGTCCCTAAAGACTTATGCCGCTTAGAGCGAGGAACCGGCTCCGTCCGGCCCAGGCGTGGATAGAGCCCCGAACTCGGTCTTCCGAACACTAGGGGCTTCGCCGAAATTTAAAATTATAGAATTCTATGGCTAAGTGAGAGTGTTCAAGCAATATAAGTCCGGTTGCCTTGTTCGTTGTGTTGAGCGCCTCCCTAGACGGACCCAAAAATGGGAACAAGAGCGCTCAAGTTTATCCCGAACACCCCAACACTCGTGGCATGGGGGCTGAAGCCGACGACTTGCCATCTCTCAGATTTGATAAACGGCCGCACAGAAGGTAATATTTTAAATCAATAAGCATTGCTTAGCGCATATGAACAAAGTTTTCAGCGCACAGGATAACACATTGCGAGTCTACTCAAAAATTACATCTTTGGGGCACTCATCCGCAATCGTGCGGGCACCCTTTAGGACACTCTTACAATACATTTCGGGCGTACGATACTCCTTGCCCGCCAGTGGCGCGTCTGTCAGAAGCTTCTCAGCATCCAGCCTGCCCCAGTGCACCTTTGCGCGGGCAAGGGCCCGACGGACACCTTCAATGCAGGCGGAGCGCTTGATGACTTCCACCCAAGGGCACGCATCCACCAGCCACCGCACGAGGCCGAAATAGCTCCCAAGCATGGCCTCTTCAGGCCACAGCAGGACTATGAGGCCCTTCATGGCCTGCTCGGCTACCTTGTGGAGCTCGACCAGCTACTTCAGCTGGTCGCTAAGGGGCACCGGATGTCCGGCCTCAGCATACTGAGACCAGAAGACCTTCTCTATTGAGCTCCCCTCCTCGGCCCGGTAGAATGCGGCGGCATCAGACACGCTGCGAGGCAGATCTGCAAATGCCCCTGGAGAGCTCCGAATTCGGGTAAGTAACAGGTAATTCACATTCACATGCTTGCTTTGCATGAAAAATGCCTTACCCGCCGCTATTTTCTTCACCGCCTCAATATCCTGGAGGGCCTTATGGGCCTCGGCCTTAGCAGCTTTGGCACTTTCAAGAGCCGAGGCAAGCTCGGACTCTCGAGTCTTTGAGTCGCGCTCCAAACTCTCATGCTTTTCCATGAGAGCCTGGAGCTCTTGCCGCACCTCTGCCACCCGCGCCTCCTGCTTCTCTCGCTCCGTTCATTCCGCGGCCGCATTACGTTCGGCCGCGGACACGGCCTCCTTCAGGGTCGCCACCTTGTTCGTGGCCCCTGCAGTACCCATGTTATCCTTGTTATTTCTATTGCAACCAAAATCCTTTTCTGTAAGGTACAAATTTAATATGGTGTTACTCACCTTCTTTGTCCTCGAGCTGCTTCTTGGCAAGGCCGAGCTCGTTCTCGGACCGCTCGAGGTTCTGCTTCAAAGCATCGACCTCAGTAGTCAGTGCGGCAGAGGTCAGCAGCGTAGCCTACAAACCCATATTGACATAATTTTTAGAACTCCTGCGTATATCTTTTTTAGATCCTCAGTCCGGTTTTTCTTTCCGAACACCGAATCGAGCATCAGGGGCTACTGTCTATGCGGTATTGCATTACATATTTTAAAACTTCTTACCTCAAAGCCTGTTAGAAGGCTGCTGCAGGCTTCGGTCAGCCCGCTCTTGGCGAGCTGAACCTTCTGAATCACCGCACTCATGATAGTGCGGTGTTCTTCCTCGATGGAAGCGCCGTTGAGCGCCTCCAACAAGTTGTCCGGCACCCCCGGTTGGACGGAGGCTGCCGGTGTCACGGTCTTGCCCTTCTTACGAAGGGGCCGCCTGCCGGACTCCGGAACCACTGCGGGTTCCGGCACGAAGTCTGGCGCAAAGTCCGGGAGGCTGCCTTGCGGCACCTCCGGAGCCTCCTCCTGATGGGTCCCCTCCTGGGACCCCACCTCGGCGTCATCAGCATCACGAGGGGTGGAGGCGGTCGGAATGGAATCCACATCCTACGGAGCCAAGGACCTGCTCGATGAAGCGGGAAGATCCTCCTCGGCCGGACTACAGGTAGTGTGCGGCATTAGAAGGACACTATGTGGCACAAAAGAGAAATTATAAATCATTCAGGAATCCAGATACTTACGATCTTGCCGGAGGCTTGGCCCTTGAGGGCCACCCTTCGTCGCCAACGTTGGCGTTGGTGGAGCTGTCCGGAGGAAGGGTCCTTCCCCTCTTGGACCCTTCGGCCTCCCTTGTTGGGGAAGCCTTCCTCTTCCTCTCTCCCCCCTCCTGGGGAGAGTCCTCTTTCTCCTCCTCGTCTTCGGGGGAGGAGTCCGCCTCGGAGCCATCGAACGATGAGTCCGATACCACCTGGCGTCGGGAACTCCTTCGGGTTCCCGTGGCCTTCTTCTTGGCCTTCTTCTCCGGCACCACATAAAGTGTCGGGACTAGCAGCCCCGTTAAACGGGTATCCGCTGGGTCTTCGGGAGGGGGAGCCGGACAGTTCACCTGTCCGGACGTCCTCTGCTAGTCCTGTTAAAGGCATTGGGAATTTTAGATCCCACAATAGAGTCAAACTATGAAAGAAATAAATGTCCCATAAAGGATAACATATCTTACCGCACCGGCCGGGCGTTTCGTGCTGAATCCGCGATCTTCAGTTGCGGATGCGGGGGCTTCTCTCCCCTTGAACAGCACCCTCCAGGCAGCTTCGTACGTTGTGTCGAAGAGCCCGCTAAGGGTCCGGTGCTGTGCCGGATCAAACTCCCACAGATTGAAGGCCCGTTGTTGGCAGGGGAGAATCCGGCGGACGAGCATGACCTGGATCACATTGACAAGCTTGAGCTTCTTGTTCACCAGGGTCTGGAGACAGGACTGGAGTCCGGTCAGCTCCTCCGAACTGCCCCATAGCAAGCCCTTCTCTTTCCAGGAGGTGAGCTGCATGGGGGTACCAGATCTGAACTCGGGGGCCGCAGCCCATTTAGGGTCACGCGGCTCGGTGATATAGAACCACCCCGATTGCCACCCTTTGATGGTTTCCACAAAGGCGCCCTCGAGCCAGAGGACATTGGGCATTCTGCCCACCATGGCACCTCCGCACTCCGCTTGGACGCCCTTCACTACCTTCGGCTTGACATTGAAGGTTTTTAGCCACAAGCCGAAGTGGGGCTGGATGCAGAGGAAGGCCTCACACACGACGGTAAACGCCAAGATGTTGAGGATGAAGTTTGGCGCCAGATCGTGGAAGTCCAGGCCGTAGTAGTACATGAGCCCCCGGACGAAGGGATGAAGTGGGAAGCCCAGTCCGCGGAGGAAGTGGGGAAGGAATATGACCCTCTCATGGGGCCTGGGGGTGGGGATGAGCTGCCCCTTGTCGGGCAGCCGGTGCGCGATGTCGCTGGATAGGTATCCGGCGCCGCGCAGTTTTTCGATGTGCCCCTCCGTAACGGAGGAAGCCATCCACTTGCCTCCCGCTCCGGACATGGCTGGAGAAGGTTGAGACGAGATGTGCGAACTTGGGCGCTGGAGCTCGAGTGCGCGGAGATGGATAAGCAAAGGAGGAAGAAGGCGTAGGTAAAAAAGGTGGATCCTTATCCCCTTATATATGGGCGGACGAAGACTATGCGTCCCCACCGGCCTGATAAAACTCGCTTATCTCCCAAGCGCCACCATCAATGGCACGGTTGGGTTACCCACGTCCGTATTGATGGGAATCCCGGAATAAGGGGAACACGATCTCTGCTTCGACAAGACGTGCCAAGGAAACCGCTTTGCTAAACGCGCTGAGGTGGTATAATAAAAAACGATTCAAGTAAAGGCTTGGTGGTGGCCTGATGTCATGCCACAAAATACGTCAGCAGATTGAACTTCTGTACATATTATTCTCTCTACGGTGGAATGTGGAATTTATTTTGCAGAGCCGGACACTATCCTGGTGTTCACAATCTTCTATGAATTATTCGGAGGAGGAACCCGCCTTGCAATGCCGAACTATATGCGCGCCGGACTCGTCGTCATTGAATCCTGGTTCAGGGGCTACTGAGGGAGTCCTGGACTAGGGGGTGTCCGGATAGCCGGACTATCATCATCGGCCGGACTCCAAGACTATGAAGATACAAGATTGAAGACTTCGTCCCGTGTCCGGATGGGACTTTCCTTGGCGTGGAAGGCAAGCTTGGCGATACGGATATGTAGATCTCCTACCATTGTAACCGACTCTGTGTAACCCTAGCCCTCTCCGGTGTCTATATAAACCGGAGGGTTTTAGTCCGTAGGACGAACAACCATTACAACAATCATACCATAGGCTAGCTTCTAGGGTTTAGCCTCCTTGATCTCATGGTAGATCCACTCTTGTACTGCCCATATCATCAATATCAATCAAGCAGGAGTAGGGTTTTACCTCCATCGAGAGGGCCCGAACCTGGGTAAAAACATCGTGTCCCTTGTCTCCTGTTACCATCCGCCTAGACGCACAATTCGGGACCCCCTACCCGAGATCCGCTGGTTTTGACACCGACAGCGACCCTGAAGGAGGCTGTGTCCGCGGCCAAGCGTAATGCGGCCGCGGAACGAGCGGAGCGAGAGAAACAGGAGGCGCGGGTGGCGGAGGTGCAGCAAGAGCTCCAGCCTCTCGTGTAAAAGCATGAGAGTTTGGAGCGCGACTCGAAGACTCGAGAGTCCGAGCTTGCCTCGGCTCTTGAGAGTGCCAAAGCCGCGAAGGCCGAAGCCCATAAGGCCCTCCAGGAGATTGAGGCGGTGAAGAAGATAGCGGCGGGTAAGGCATTTTTCATGCAAAGCAAGCATGTGAATGTGAATTACCTGTTACTTACCCGAATTCGGAGCTCTCCAGGAGCGTTTGCAGATCTGCCTCGTAGCGTGTCCGATGCCGCCGCCTTCTACCAGGCCGAGGAGGGGAGCTCGACGGAGAAGGTCTTCTGGTCTCAGTATGCTGAGGCCGGACATCTGGTGCCCCTTAGCGACCAGCTAAAGCAGCTGGTCGAGCTCCACAAGGTAGCCGAACAGGCCATGAAGGGCCTCATAGTTCGGCTATGGCCTGAGGAGGCCATGCCTGGGAGCTACTTCGGCTTAGTGCGGCGGCTGGTGGATGCGTGTCCCTGGGTGGAAGTCGTCAAGCGCTCCGCCTGCATTGAAGGTGCCCGTTGGGCCCTTGCCCGTGCAAAAGTGCACTGGGGCAGGCTGGATGCTGAGAAGCTTCTGACGGACGTGCCGCCGGTGGGCAAGGATTATCGCACGCCCGAAACGTATTATAAGAGTGTCTTGAAGGGTGCCCGCAAGATTGCGGATGAGTGCCCCAAAGATGTAATATTTGAGTAGACTCGCAATGTGTTATCCTGTGCGCTGAAAACTTTGTTCATATGCGCTAAGCAACGCTTATTAATTTAAAATATTACCTTCTGTGCGGCCGTTTATAGAAACTGAGAGATGGCAAGTCGTCGGCTTCAGCCCCCATGCCACGAGTGCTGGGGTGTTCGGTATAAACTTGAGCGCTCTTGTTCCCATTTTTGGGTCCATCTAGGGAGGCACTCAACACGACGAACAAGGCAACCGGACTTATAATGCTTGAACACTCTCACTTAGCCATAGAATTCTATAATTTTAAATTTCGACGAACCCCTAGTATTCGGAAGACCGAGTTCGGGGCGCTATCCACGCCTGGGCCGGACAAAGCCGGTTCCTCGCTCTAAGCGGCATAAGTCTTTAGGGACTCGAAAAGACCTCTCGAACAGCGACCAGCTCTCGCCTTATCATGACGGTCAGTTTTAGCTTTCTCCACTGAGGCGCTCGCCCAGCTCAACCGGGGCGTAATCGCAGTGGTTCTCCCAGTGCTACCTTAGCCGATAAAACGGAACGTAAGGTACCAAAACATGGGAGCCGGGCAAACCCAACTATTGACCCAAGACATGATTCGGAGCCGATGCATATAATGCTATAAGTTCGGGGTGCCGCACTTGGGAAAGTGTTCGGACTTATCACACCATAATGCAGGGAACTTAAGCCCCTGGTGTATTCGGCCGTACCAAAGTGTACGGATGCAGGATGTCGTAAATGAACATATATATATATATATATATATATATATATATATATATATATATAAAGAAATGCGGCTCTAAGCAAAAAGCGATGCATTGTTTATTCAGAAATACTAGCATGAATGCAGAGCGATACAAATAGTGCGGTAAGCAAGGGGTTGGACTATTAAACATGTCCCCCTCCAGGGGTAGGCTGCGGAATGGTGTATTAAACAGATTTGATGCTCATAATGGAGACCACCTGAGTATTCGTCGTAGCCTTTCTCCGTCCCTGGCTGTTGCATCGTGGGTTCGGCAGGTCTGTTGCCGGACAGGGCCTCTGGTGAACGGCGTCCTGTGGGCAAGAAAAAGAAAAAAAGAAAAAAGCGACACACTTGGGAGCCCCTGGTGTGGTTGAGCCGCACTCTGGGCCTGTCGTGGTCGTGCCCCTCCCCCTATGCCCATCGTATCTCCAGAGCGTAGTGATGTATGCGAAGGACTAGTCTTGCAATCATGCAAGGGCTGGGGTTGGGGCCGAATTGCTACGCGTGCTCGGAACGTGCCAGGTGGTCTTGATGTATGTTACTCCGGGCGCGCTTGGCCATGTCCGGTCGCTTAACGGCCGGACTTGAGAATTGCCTTAAGAGGCTGCTATGTACTTCTGCCGCGAGAGCCGCTGTATGTTCCTCCGTTCGGAGGGAGCGTTCCATGTTTCCGTTGACTGTGATGACTCCTTGAGGGCCTGGCATCTTGAGCTTGAGGTATGCATAATGCGGTACCGCGTTGAACTTTGCAAACGCGGTCCGTCCGAGCAGAGCATGATAGCCGCTGCGGAACGGGACTATATCGAAGATTAACTCCTCGCTTCGGAAGTTATCCGGGGATCTGAAGACCACTTCCAGTGTAACCGAGCCTGTACAATTGGCCTCTACACCTGGTATGACGCCTTTGAAGGTCGTCTTTGTAGGTTTAATCCTTGAGGGGTCTATGCCCATCTTGCGCACTGTGTCCTGATAAAGCAGGTTTAGGCTGCTGCCGCCGTCCATCAGGACTCTGGTGAGGTGAAATCCATCGACGATTGGGTCTAAAACCAATGCGGCGAATCCGCCATGGCGGATACTGGTGGGGTGGTCCCTTCGATCAAAAGTGATCGGGCAAGAGGACCTTGGATTGAACTTCGGGGCGACTGGCTCCATCGCATATCGCTCCCTCTTGGGTATGTGGGTTGCGTATATCATGTTTACCGTTCGCACTTGTGGGGGGAAACCCTTCTGTCCTCTATTGTTCGGCGGCAAGGTCTCTTCTTCGTCATCGCTATGCAGCCCCTTGTCGTTGTTTTCGGCAATTAACTTGCCTGCCTGCTTGAATACCCAACAATCCCTGTTGGTGTGATTAGCTGGCTTTTCGGGGGTGCCATGTATCTGGCAAGAGCGGTCGAGTATTCGGTCCAAATTGGACAGACCCAGAGTAGTTCTTTTAAATGGCTTTTTCCGCTGACCGGGTTTAGAGCCTCTGAATCCGGCGTTGACTGCCGTATCCTCAGTGTTATCACCGTTAACACGGCGTTTGTTTTTGTTTCGACGCGACCTACCATTGCGGTCCTTAGTATCCGGACTGCCAGCATTTTTGCTGAGGTTGTTACTGCGGGCTAGCCAGCTGTCCTCCCCCGCACAGAAGCGGGTCATTAGTGATGTGAGGGCTGCCATGGATTTCGGCTTTTCCTATCCTAGGTGCTGGGCCAGCCACTCGTCCCGAATATTGTGTTTGAAGGCTGCGAGGGCCTCTGCATCCGGACAGTCGACGATTTGATTTTTCTTTGTTAAGAACCGTGTCCAGAACTGTCTTGGCGATTCGCCTGGCTGCTGAATTATGTGGCTTAGGTCATCGGCGTCTGGTGGTCGCACATATGTGCCCTGGAAGTTGTCAAGGAATGCGGCTTCCAGGTCCTCCCAACACCCAATTGACTCTGCTGGCAAGCTGTTAAGCCAATGTCGAGCTGGTCCTTTAAGCTTGAGTGGGAGATATTTGATGGCGTGGAGATCGTCACCGCGGGCCATATGGATATGAAGGAGATAGTCTTCGATCCAAACCGCGGGGTCTGTTGTGCCATCGTAGGATTCAATGTTCACGGGTTTAAACCCTTCAGGGATTTGATGATCCATTACTTCATCTGTGAAGCATAGTGGGTGTGCGGCGCCTCTATACTGGGCAATATCGCGACATAGCTCAAGAGAGCTTTGTCTACTGTGTTCGGCCCGACCTGAGTTGTTGTATCCGGCGCGTCGGTAGTCGTCGCGCATCATGGGGCGCCCACATGATCCGTAGATCGATCTTGATTGTCTTGCCTTGTCCTCCAATATGTCTCGCAAGTCCGGCGCATTCCCCCGGGGCTTCGCACTTTTCGAGCGGTGCCGGGGTACGGTTCTGGTGGAGGGCCTAGATGCCTCTCTGTCGAGGCCACGAGGTGGTCGGTCTGCCGTATTGTGCACTGGTGATGAGGGTTTATACTCCTCCTCTAATTGGGGGAGCAACTTGCGTTTTGGGTAGCTTTTGGAGGGGCGTTCGAGTTCATGCTCTTCGGCCGCGAGGACTTCAGTCCATTTGTCGGCCAGCAGGTCTTGATCAGCTCTGAGTTGTTGCTACTTTTTCTTTAGGCTGTTTGCCATGGCCATAAGCCTGCGTTTAAGACGCTCTTGTTCGACGGGATCCTCGGGCACGACAAATTCATCGTCGTTGAGGCTTGCCTCATCTCCGGAGGGAGGCATGTAATTATCATCCTCGACCTCTTCGTCTGCCGCTCTCTCGTGAGGGCTGGCTTCTCCGTCCTCCTGCGCTGAATCTTGCTGGAGGGGGTTGTCTTCGGCACTTTCTGGGGTGTTATTATCTCCGGTGCCGGAATCTCAATTCTTGTTGTGGCGGGATTTAGAGCGGCGCCGCTGACGTCGGCGCTTGGGCTATTTCTTAGGGGAATCTGCCTCCGCTGCTTCTTCGCCGTTCCCATCCTTTGGGATGTCCACCATGTATATGTCGTATGACGAGGTGGTCTTCCAGTACCCCATAGGCGCTGGTTCTTGGTCGTCTCCGGCATCGTCGTCCATACCGTCGATGTCTTCGGAGTCGTAGTCTAGCATGTTGGTTAGATCGTCGACAGTGGCTACAAAGTGGGTGGTGGGTGGGTTTTGAATTTCTTCATCGTCCGCATCCCAACCGTCCTGACCGCAGTCCGGCCAGGGCTCTCCTGATAACGAGAGATGCTTTAGCGAATTCAAGATGTCGCTAAAGGGTGAGTGCTGAAAGATGTCCGCAGCGGTGAACTCCATGATCGGCGCCCAATCGGATTCGATTGGTAAGGGCGCAGGAGGTTCGGAGTCCGGCGAGGAGTCCGGCACCTCAGAGTCACGAGCTTTACGAGGGACAAGGTCAGTATTCGGCTCCATCGCCGTAGAGATTGCAGCTCCCGAGGCAGTGTCCAGCCACCTGTCCTCAATTTGCGCGGTCGGCTCCGAACTAGGGGTCGGAGCGGACTCATGTGCGGCTTCCAGGGCACTATCCGACGGCACAGCTAAATCATGCCCATCATGACAGTGCGGCACGCTCGGCTGTGGCTCGAATCCATCGAAGATCAAGTCTCTGCGGATGTCGGCCGTGAAGTTTAGGCTTCCAAATCTGACCTGATGGCCAGGGGCCTAGCTTTCGATCTGCTCCAGATGGCCAAGCGAATTGGCCCGCAGTGCAAAGCTTGCCGAACACGAAGATCTGTCTGGGGAGAAAAGTCTCACCCTGGACTGAGTGGTTGTTGATGATTGAAGGAGCCATCAAGCCTATCGGTGACGACACAGAGGAACTCTCAATGAAAGCACCAATGTCGGTATCAAAACCGGCGGATCTCGGGTAGGGGGTCCCGAACTGTGCGTCTAGGCGGATGGTAACAGGAGACAAGGGACACGATGTTTTTACCCAGGTTCGGGCCCTCTCGATGGAGGTAAAACCCTACTCCTGCTTGATTGATATTGATGATATGGGTAGTACAAGAGTGGATCTACCACGAGATCAAGGAGGCTAAACCCTAGAAGCTAGCCTATGGTATGATTGTTGTTGTGTCCTACGGACTAAAACCCTTCGGTTTATATAGACACCGGAGAGGGCTAGGGTTACACAGAGTCGGTTACAATGGTAGGAGATATACATATCCGTATTGCCAAGCTTGCCTTCCATGCCAAGGAAAGTCCCATCCGGACACGGGACGAAGTCTTCAATCTTGTATCTTCATAGTCTTGGAGTCTGGCCGATGATGATAGTCCGGCTATCCGGACACCCCCTAGTCCAGGACTCCCTCAGAGACCCTCCGCGACGACACCTCAGGGTCGTCCGCCCCGCCCGACGGCGCGGCAGATGGAGGCGTCTCGCTCTCCATCATCTCCGGACGAAGGTCCCCCGAAGATGAGCTCAACTGAGAGGGGCGGAGATCCGAACTACAAGGTAAAAACTTCGGTTATCCTCAGAAACAAAAATAAGGATGTCCCTTATTATAAAACTCCCTTTTTTCTACTTACGGCTCGCTGGAGGGCTGATTCCTTTGGGGAGATAGTGCGGTCGGGGCTTCTCCTGGCGTAGGACCCTCCGGTGAAGATTTCTTACCCCGCTTTGAGGCCTTGACCTCCGGATCTTTGGAAGCGGTCTTCTTCTCCCCCTGGAAGGAGGGATTCTCGATCCCCCCTTTCGCAAGAGCCTCCTCAGTAGGGGCTGTAGTTTTCCTGTTTTCCCCTTCGCACTCTTCTGAAGGCGCAACCTCTAGCATCTTGACTAACACGGGATCCGGCGTGGTCTCCGGGATGGGGGCCGGACACCGTATCAGTTTTGCTTTCGCTGTCCACTCCCGTTCGAGGGATAGCCGATTAAAAGGCAAATCTATGATATATAAACGGACGATATGTCCGGACACAGGACTACTTACTTGAGTATCCGGGCGATTGCAGCTTAGGCTGGCGTCCTCAGTCAAGTCCGGACACATCTCTTGTGATCCGAAGAACAGTTTGTACATCTCCACGGGTGTCGTACCCATGAAGTGTTGGAGAGCTCGTGGTCCCTCCGGATTGAATTCCCACAGGCGGAGGGGGCGACGTTTGCAGGACAGAAGATGCCGAATCAGCATAACCTGCGTCACCACGACCAGATTGATCTCCCTCTCTTGGAGGTCTCGAATTCGGCCCTGCAATAGGGGTACGTCCTTGGACGGCCCCCAGTCAAGCCCTTTGCTGACCCATGACATCAGCCGTAGTGGAGGGCCCGAGCGAAAGACGGGCGGCGGCCTCTGCCTGCTGCCCCTGGGAGCGGTAATATAGAACCACTCCTGTTGCCACAAGCCGAGCTCCTCCTGAAAAGAGCCCTCGGGCCATGGAGCATCGGCCCTCTTGCTTACAACCTCCCTACCGCACTCTGCCTGACGCCCTTCAATCATCTTCGGCTCCATGTTGAAGGTTTTGAGCCACAAACCGAAGTGTGGGGTAGTGCGGAGGAAGGCTTCGCAGACGACAATAAATGATGAGATATGGAGGATGGACTCCGGAGCCAAGTCATGGAATTCCAACCCATAGTAAAACATGAGCCCCTCACGAAGGGATCCATCGGGAAGCCTAAACCCCGACGGAGGTGAGACACGAACACGACACTCTCGCCAGGCTCGGGAGTAGGAATGACTTGCCCTTGGGCAGGCAGCCTATGTGAAATCTTGTAGGTTAAGTACCTGGCTTCTCTCAGCTTTAGTACGTCCTCTTCCGTGATGGAGGAGGGAATCCACCGGCCCTGTAGGTCGGAGTCGGACATTGTCGAAGGTCCGAAGCGCTCGATACTGGAGCCTTGAGGGTTGGAACTCGGGGCGAGGGGCAGATTCGATTGAGGATTGAAGAAAAGGAACGAGCCTTGGTCTCATTATAAAGAGGGAGAATACCAAGAGCCGTCCCCGTGACCGTTTGGAACCCGCCTTCGATGGAGGGGGCGTGGCAACGGGCGCGGTTGGGTTACCCACGTCCGTATTGATGAGAATCCCGGAATAAGGGGAACACGATCTCTGCTTTGACAGGACATGCCAAGAAAACCGCTTCGCTAAACGCGCTGAGGTGGTATAATAAAAACAATTCGAGTAAAGGCTTGGTTGTGGTGTGACGTCTCGCCACAAAATACGTCAGCAGATTGAACTTGTGTGAATATTATTCTCTCTACGGTGGTATGTAGAATTTATTTTACAGAGCCGGACACTACCCTGGTGTTCACAATCTTCTATGAATTATTCGGAGGAGGAACCCGCCTTGCAATGCCGAAGACAATATGCACGCCGGACTCGTCATCATTGAAGCCTGGTTCAGGGGCTAGTGAGGGAGTCCTGGACTAGGGGGTGTTCGGATAGCCGAACTATCATCATCGGCCAGACTCCAAGACTATGAAGATACAAGATTGAAGACTTTGTCCCGTGTCCGGATGGGACTTTCCTTGGCGTGGAAGGCAAGCTTGGCGATACGGATATGTAGATCTCCTACCATTGTAACCGACTCTGTGTAACCCTAGCCCTCTCCGGTGTCTATATAAACCGGAGGGTTTTTAGTCCGTAGGACGGACAACCATTACAACAATCATACCATAGGCTAGCTTCTAGGGTTTAGCCTCCTTGATCTTGTGGTAGATCCACTCTTGTACTACCCATATCATCAATATCAATCAAGCAGGAGTAGGGTTTTACCTCCATCGAGAGGGCCCGAACCTGGGTAAAAACATCGTGTCCCTTGTCTCCTGTTACCATCCGCCTAGACGCACAGTTCGGGACCCCCTACCCGAGATCCGCCGGTTTTGACAGCGACATTGGTGCTTTCATTGAGAGTTCCTTTGTGTCGTCACCGATAGGCTTGATGGCTTCTTCAATCAACAACAACGCAGTCCAGGGTGAGACTTTTCTCCCCGGGCAGATCTTCGTGTTCGGCGGCTTCGCACTGCGGGCCAATTGGCTTGGCCATCTGGAGCAGATAGAAAGCTACGCCCCTGGCCATCAGGTCAGGTTTGGAAGCCTAAACTTCAAGGCTGACGTCCGCGGAGACTTGATCTTCGATGGATAAAAACAGGAGTAGGGTTTTACCTCCATCGAGAGGGCCCGAACCTGGGTAAAAACATCGTGTCCCTTGTCTCCTGTTACCATCTGCCTAGACGCACAGTTCGGGACCCCCTACCCGAGATCCGCCGGTTTTGACACCGACGGTAAGCCAGTGTGTTTTAGTACATGTTAAATGGTAATGCGAGTGGGCTGCTTTCTTGGCTTGTGCCCTCAACATGTAATCCTACCAAATTACAAATAGTTTAGTTGTCTGCTTTGCTGTATTGCTTGATTTGAATGCTTGTTTGTTGTTACGTTATACTTGAGTTGGCCAATATGTCAGCAGTGCCTGCTGTACTATCGTAAAGAAACGCATGCCTATTTCATTTGAGTCCATAACTTTTCCTCTCCACTTCATCACAAGACTGTCTTCGTAGTTTATATGAGGCCACACTGTTAATTGCTTTCTCAGATTATTTCAACTGCTTAGATGCCTTGACAACTTAAATATAGCGGTTGTACACTCCCTTTCAACTTTCATCTTACCATTTTAATTTCTTTTCGGTTGATGCTACTTCGAACCATTTAAATATAGTTTGCCATTCTCGGCAATAATTCATCCGTCGTTTACCATGTAAGCTTACTGCCTGGATCATACGATAACTATCTCTTATGTCCAGTGGAAACCTTTCAGGATGCCGTTCACACTAGGACACAATGTACAACCCCAGAATCTATTTGTGGAAGCAGTGCGCCATCCATGTTACCAGATGGTAGCAGTTCAGAGGCAACACCGCCGGGGAGCAGTCTGAGCATAGATATTATAGTGCTTGAGGCTCTACTAGAGGCAGAAAGAGATGGTGTGGCTGCCATGAATGAGGTAATCTTTATCTTGAGGCCGGAAATTACGGAATTAGCGGCACGCATTGTGCAAGCAACCCAAGAATTGGAGGAAGTAAGAATGTTGCATTTGAAGACGGAGGAGGTCCTGCTGTTTCTGCTATCTGAAGCCCAAGGTAATCCTGGTTCTTCTTTAGATACCAGTTGAAATTGTCATTAGATTATTGTACTTGCATGTTGTGTCATGTCTCTGAATGGATTATGTTGCAAGACCCCCTATGTTGTTCGGAATTCCATGTTGTCCATGTGTTGTAATGATCCGAATTTTTTAGGCAAGGTAATCATCAGTACTTGTATGATTAGCATAAGGTGAGCTGTTTTTCGTGTGAGCATATTGTATTGGATGAAATAACTGTTTGAATCAGAGTGTATCCAACCTACTGAATTAGAAGATCACGGCATTTCTAAATCATAATCATATATAAAGGTGGAATAAATCTTTGTTGTGGTTTTGAAGAAATAAATAACAAAACGTATAATTATCTGTGGATATTCGTAATCGAATACAAATTGGATTTGAATTTAGTTTGCCAGGTCCCAGGGCAAACGTGAATGCTAATTCTCCCAAGTTTTGAACGAAGCGGCTAAACACCCACTATAATCTGTGGGCTGCCCGAAGCAAGTGTTTTGCGAGATGGAAATTACTGTCCACCCCTGACACTTGACATCCTTATCGACCGGATTTACACTACTGGCGATAGGGGTAGACTAGTAACTTCAATCAGACCTGACACGACGGCCTCTGAGCCCATTCAGACACGGTGGGCGGCAAACGTGGGCGGCAAAACACATTTGGTTCAAGCTTGTCCGAAAGACATGTGTCTCTTCCTCCATTTCCCCATTCATACATGGTGGGCGGCAAAACAAACTCTCCTCGTCCGAAATCGATGTAGGCTAATGGTTTAAATAGGGGCAGATGTGTAACTTCCATCAGACGTGACACAACCGCCCTACATGTCAGCCCCGTTCATACACCGTGGGCGCCAACCGTGGGCGGCAAAACACCCTCTCCTCGCCCGAATTAGTTACCGGCAAATATTTGGGAGATGCAAGATTATCGTCCTATCCCCAACCGACGCGATGCCCGAAATTTTAAACGGGGGATAAGTTCGTAACTTTACCCCATTTCAAAGAAGCGCATCCAAAAGTTTGAGATCCCCCCTCCCCTCCACTTCCCATTCATACACCGTCGGAGGCACGACAACCTCCGCACTGCGGCCAGCCTCCTCCGTCCGCCACCCCTTCCTCTGTTGGAAATATGCCCTAGAGGCAATAATAAATTAGTTATTATTATATTTCCTTGTTCATGATAATCGTTTATTATCCATGCTATAATTGTATTGATAGGAAACTCAGATACATGTGTGGATACATAGACAACACCATGTCCCTAGTAAGCCTCTAGTTGACTAGCTCGTTGATCAATAGATGGTTATGGTTTCCTGACCATGGACATTGGATGTCATTGATAATGGGATCACATCATTAGGAGAATGATGTGATGGACAAGACCTAATCCTAAGCCTAGCACAAAGATCGTGTAGTTCGTATGCTAAAGCTTTTCTAATGTCAAGTATCTTTTCCTTAGACCATGAGATTGTGCAACTCCCGGATACCGTAGGAATGCTTTGGGTGTACCAAACGTCACAACGTAACTGGGTGGCTATAAAGGTGCATTACAGGTATCTCCGAAAGTGTCTGTTGGGTTGGCACAAATCGAGACTGGGATTTGTCACTCCGTGTAAACGGAGAGGTATCTCTGGGCCCACTCGGTAGGACATCATCATAATGTGCACAATGTGACCAAGGGGTTGATCATGGGATGATGTGTTACGGAACGAGTAAAGAGACTTGCCAGTAACGAGATTGAACAAGGTATCGGTATACCGACGATCGAATCTCGGGCAAGTACAATACTGCTAGACAAAGGGAATTGTATACGGGATCGATTGAGTCCTTGACATCGTGGTTCATCCGATGAGATCATCGTGGAACATGTGGGATCCAACATGGGTATCCAGATCCCGCTGTTGGTTATTGACCGGAGAACGTCTCGGTCATGTCTTCATGGTTCCCGAACCCGTAGGGTCTACACACTTAAGGTTCGATGACGCTAGGGTTATAAAGGAAGTTTGTATGTGGTTACCGAATGTTGTTCGGAGTCCCGGATGAGATCACGGACGTCACGAGGAGTTCCGGAATGGTCCGGAGGTAAAGATTTATATATGGAAAGTTGTTGTTCGGGTTCCGGAAAAAGTTCGGGTTTTTTCGGTATTGTACCGGGAAGCTTCCAGAAGGTTCCGGAGGATTCCGGAGGGGTCCGGAGGTCCGGAAATTGTTCCACCACGTCCAATACAGTAGCATGGGCTGTAGGGGGCGCCCTAGCCTTAATGGGCCAGGGGCACCAGCCCCCCCAAGGCCCATGCGCATGGGAGGGGGAAACCCTAAAGGGGAGGGCCTCCACTTGACTTGGGAGGCACTCCTTCCCCCCTTGGCCGCACCCCTTCCTTGGAGGAAGGGGCAAGGCTGCACCTCCCCCCTCTCCCTTGCCCCTATATATAGTGGAGGGGAGGGAGGGCAGCCATACCTGAGTCCCTGGCGCCTCCCTCCCTCCCGTGACACCTCCTCCTCTCCCGTAGGTGCTTGGCGAAGCCCTGCAGGATTGCCACGCTCCTCCACCACCACCACGTCGTCGTGCTGCTGCTAGATGGAGTCTTACTCAACCTCTCCCTCTCTCCTTGCTGGATCAAGGCATGGGAGACGTCACCGGGCTGTACGTGTGTTGAATGCGGAGGTGCCGTCCGTTCGGCACTAGGATCTCCGGTGATTTGGATCACGACGAGTATGACTCCTTCAACCCCGTTCTCTTGAACGCTTCCGCTTAGCGATCTACAAGGGTATGTAGATGCACTCTCCTTCCCCTCGTTGCTGGTTTCTCCATAGATAGATCTTGGTGACACATAGGAAAATTTTGAATTTCTGCTACGTTCCCCAACAGTGGCATCATGAGCTAGGTCTATTGCGTAGATTCTTTGCACGAGTAGAACACAAAGTAGTTGTGGGCGTTGATGTTGTTCAATATGCTTACCGTTACTAGTCCAATCTTGTTTCGACGGTATTGTGGGATGAAGCGGCCCGGACCGACCTTACACGTACTCTTACGTGAGACAGGTTCCACCGATTGACATGCACTTGGTGCATAAGGTGGCTAGCGGGTGCCAGTCTCTCCCACTTTAGTCGGAACGGATTCGATGAAAAGGGTCCTTATGAAGGGTAAATAGCAATTGACATATCACGTTGTGGTTTTGCGTAGGTAAGAAACGTTCTTGCTAGAAACCCATAGCAGCCACGTAAAACATGCAAACAACAATTAGAGGACGTCTAACTTGTTTTTGCAGGGTATGCTATGTGATGTGATATGGCCAAGAAGGATGTGATGAATGATATGTGATGTATGAGATTGATCATGTTCTTGTAATAGGAATCACGACTTGCATGTCGATGAGTATGACAACCGGCAGGAGCCATAGGAGTTGTCTTAATTTATTGTATGACCTGCGTGTCATTAACAACGCCATGTAATTACTTTACTTTATTGCTAAACGGTAGCCATAGTAGTAGAAGTAATAAGTTGGCGAGGCAACTTCATGGAGACACGATGATGGAGATCATGATGATGGAGATCATGGTGTCATGCCGGTGACGATGATGATCATGGAGCCCCGAAGATGGAGATCAATGGAGCTATATGATATTGGCCATATCATGTCACTACTATATAATTGCATGTGATGTTTATTATCTTTATGCATCTTGTTTACTTAGAACGACGGTAGTAAATAAGATGATCCCTTACAACAATTTCAAGAAGTGTTCTCCCCTAACTGTGCACCGTTGCTAAAGTTCGTCGCTTCTAAGCACCACGTGATGATCGGGTGTGATGGATTCTTACGTTCACATACAACGGGTGTAAGACAGATTTACACACGCGAAACACTTAGGGTTAACTTGACGAGCCTAGCATGTACAGACATGGCCTCGGAACACAGAGACCGAAAGGTCGAGCATGAGTCGTATAGTAGATACGATCAACATGAAGATGTTCACCGATGATGACTAGTCCGTCTCACGTGATGATCGGACACGGCCTAGTTGACTCGGATCATGTAATCACTTAGATGACCAGAGGGATGTCTATCTGAGTGGGAGTTCATAAGATGAACTTAATTATCCTGAACATAGTCAAAAGACCTTTTGCAAATTATGTCGTAAGCTCGCGCTTTAGTTCCACTGTTTAGATATGTTCCTAGAGAAAATATAGTTGAAAGTTGAAAGTAGCAGATTATGCGGACAGTAGAAAGCTTATGTCCTTAATGCACCGCTCAGTGTGCTGAACCCCAAACGTCGTTTGTGGATGTTGCGAACATCGGACATACACGTTTTGATAACTACGTGATAGTTCAGTTAAACGGTTTAGAGTTGAGGCACCAAAGACGTTTTCGAAACGTCGCGGAACATATGAGATGTTTTGAGGGCTGAAATTGGGATTTCAGGCTCGTGCCCACTCAAGAGGTATAAGAGCTCCGACGATTTTCTTAGCCTGCAAACTAAGGGAGAAAAGCTCAATCGTTGAGCTTGTGCTCAGATTGTCTGAGTGCAACAATCACTTGAATCGAGTGGGAGTTGATCTTCCAGATGAGATAGTGATGTTTCTCCAAAGTCATTGCCACCAAGCTGCTAGAGCTTCGTGATGAACTATAACATATCAGGGATAGATATGATGATCCTTGAGGTATTCGCGATGTTTGACACCGCGAAAGTAGGAATCAAGAAGGAGCATCAATTGTTGATGGTTGGTGAAACCACTAGTTTCAAGAAGGGCAAGGGCAAGAAGGGATACTTCATGAAACGGCAAATCAGCTGCTGCTCTAGTGAAGAAACCCAAGGTTGAACCCAAACCCGAGACTAAGTGCTTCTGTAATAAGGGGAATAACCACTGGAGCAGAATTACCCTAGATACTTGGTAGATGAGAAGGCTGGCAAGGTCGATAGAAGTATATTGGATATACATTATGTTAATGTGTACTTTCCTAGTAGCACCAGGGTATTAGATACCGGTTCGGTTGCTAAGTGTTAGTAACTCGAAATAAAAGAGCTACGGAATAAACGGAGACTAGCTAAAGGTGAGCTGACGATATGTGTTGGAAGTGTTTCCAAGTTTGATGTGATCAAACATCGCACGCTCCCTCTACCATCAAGATTATTATTAAACCTGAATAACTGTCATTGTGTGTTTGCGTTGAGCATAGACATGATTGGATTATGTCTATCGCAATACGGTTATTCATTTAAAGAGAATAATGGTTACTCTATTTATTTGAATAATACCTTCAATGGTCTTGCACCTAAAGGAATGGTTTATTGAATCTCGATCGTAGTGATACACATTTTCATGCCAAAAGATATAAGATAGTAATGATAGTACCACTTACTTGTGGCACTGCCATGTAAGTCATAATGGTATAAAACGCATGAAGAAGCTCCATGTTGATGGATCTTTGGACTCACTCGTTTTTGAAAAGTTTGAGACATGCGAACCATGTCTATTGGTGTATACGCATGAAGAAACTCCATGCAGATGGATCGTTTGGACTCACTTGATTTTGAATCACTTGAGATATGCAAATCATACCACATGGGCAAGATGACTGAAAAGCCTCGTTTTTCAGTACGATGGAACAAGATAGCAACTTGTTGGAAGTAACACATTTTGATGTGTGCAGTCCAATGAGTGCTGAGGCATGCAGTGAATATCGTTATGTTCTCACTTCACAGATGATTCGAGTAGATGTTGAGTATATTTACTTGATGAAACACAAGTTTGAATTATTGAATAGTTCAAGTAATTTCAGAGTGAAGTTGAAAATCATTATGACAAGAGGATAAAATATCTATGATATGATCATAGAGATGAGTATCTGAGTTACGAGCTTTGGCACGCAATTAAGACATTGTGGAAATTGTTTCACAATTAATACCGCCTGGAACACCATAGTTTGATGGTGTGTCCGAACATCATAGTTGCACTCTATTGGATATGGTGCGTACCATGATGTATCTTATCAAATTACCACTATCGTTCATGGGTTAGGCATTAGAGACAACCGCACTCACTTTAAATAGGGTACCACGTAATTCCGTTGAGACGACAACGTTTGAATTATGGTTTGGAGAAACCTAAGTCGTCGTTTCTTAAAGGTTTGTGGCTGCGACGCTTATGTGAAAAAGTTTCAGGTTGATAAGCTCGAACCCAAAGCGGATAAAATGCATCTTCATAGGACACCCAAAACAGTTGGGTATACCTCCTAATTCAGATCCGAAAGCAATAAGGATTGTTTCTTGAATCGGGTCCTTTCTCGAGGAAAAGTTTGTCTCGGAAAGTTGAGTGGGAGGATGGTGGAGACTTGATGAGGTTATTGAACCGTCACTTCAACAAGTGTGTAGCAGGGCACAAGAAGTTGTTCCTGTGGCACCTACACCAATTGAAGTAAAAGCTTATGATAGTGATCATGAAGTTTCGGATCAAGTCACTACCGTACCTCGTAGGGTGACAAGGATACGTACTACTTCAGAGTGGTATAGTAATCCTGTCTTGAAGGTCATGTTGCTAGACAACAATGAACCTACGAGCTATGGAGAAGCGATGGTGGGCCCATATTCCGACAAATGTTTAGAAGACATGAAATCCGAGATAGGATCCATGTATCATAACAAAGCATGGACTTTGGTGGACTTGCCCGATGATCGGCAATCCATTGAAATAAATGGATCTTTAAGAAGAAGACGGACGTGGACGGTAATGTCACCTTCTATGAAGCTCGACTTGTGGCGAAGAGTTTTTCACAAGTTCAAGGAGTTGACTACGATGAGATTTTCTCATCCGTAGAGATGCTTAAGTCCGTCGGAATCAGGTTAGCATTAGCTGCATTTATGAAATCTGGCAGATGGATGTCAAGACGAGTTTCCTTACCAGTTTACGTAAGGAAAGGTTGTATGTGATACAATCAGAAAAGTTTTGTCGATCCTAAGGATGCTAAAAGGTATGCAAAGCTCCAGCAATCCTTCTAAGGACTGGAGTAAGCATCTCGGAGTTGGAATGTACACTTTGATGAGATGATCAAAGATTTTGGGTTTGTACAAAGTTTATGAGAAACTTGTATTTCCAAAGAAGTGAGTGGGAGCACTATAGAATTTCTGATGAGTGTATGTTGTTGACATATTGATGATCAGAAATGATGTAGAATTTCTGGAAAGCATATAGGGTTATTTGAAAGATGTTTTTCAATAGAAAACCTGGATTAAGCTACTTGAACATTGAGCATCGAGATCTATAAGGATAGATCAAAATGCTTAATAATACTTTCAAATGAGCACATACCTTGACATGATCTTGAAGGTGTTCAAGATAGATCAGTCAAAGAAGGAGTTCTTGCCTGAGATGTAAGGTATGAAGTTAAGAGTTAAAGCTCGACCACGGCAGAAAAGAGAGAAAGGACGAAGGTCGTTCCCTATGCTTCAGACATAGGCTCTATAGTATGCCATGCTGTGTACCGCACCGGAAGTGTGCCTTGCCATGAGTCAGTCAAGGGGTACAAGAATGATCCAGGAATGGATCATTGGACAGCGGTCAAAATTGTCCTTGGAGTAAATAAGGACATGTCTCTCGATTATGGAGGTGATAAAGAGTTCGGCGTAAAGGGTTACGTCGATGCAATCTTTGACACCTATCCGAATGACTCTGAATAGCAAACCGGATACGTATAGTGGAGCAACCATTTGGAATAGTTTCAAATGGAGCGTGGAAGCAGCATTTATAATATGACCTAGAAATTTGCAAAGCACACACGGATCTGAAAGGTTCAGACCCGATGACTAAAAAACCTCTCTCACAAGCAAAACATGATCAAACCTGAGAACTCATTGAGTCTTAATCACATGATGATGTGAACTAGTTTACAGACACTAGTAAACTCTTTGGATGTTGGTCACATGGCGATGTGACCTATCAGCGTTAATCACATGACGATGTGAACTAGATTATTGACTCTAGTGCAAGTGGGAGACTGTTGGAAATATGCCCTAGAGGCAATAATAAATTAGTTATTATTATATTTCCTTGTTCATGATAATCGTTTATTATCCATGCTATAATTGTATTGATAGGAAACTCAGATACATGTGTGGATACATAGACAACACCATGTCCCTAGTAAGCCTCTAGTTGACTAGCTCGTTGATCAATAGATGGTTACGGTTTCCTGACCGTGGACATTGGATGTCATTGATAACGGGATCACATCATTAGGAGAATGATGTGATGGACAAGACCTAATCCTAAGCCTAGCACAAAGATCGTGTAGTTCGTATGCTAAAGCTTTTCTAATGTCAAGTATCTTTTCCTTAGACCATGAGATTGTGCAACTCCCGGATACCGTAGGAATGCTTTGGGTGTACCAAACGTCACAATGTAACTGGGTGGCTATAAAGGTGCATTACAGGTATCTACGAAAGTGTCTGTTGGGTTGGCACGAATCGAGACTGGGATTTGTCACTCCGTGTAAACGGAGAGGTATCTCTGGGCCCACTCGGTAGGACATCATCATAATGTGCACAATGTGACCAAGGGGTTGATCACGGGATGATGTGTTACGGAACGAGTAAAGAGACTTGCCAGTAACGAGATTGAACAAGGTATCAGTATACCGACGATCGAATCTCGGGCAAGTACAATACCGCTAGACAAAGGGAATTGTATACGGGATCGATTGAGTCCTTGACATCGTGGTTCATCCGATGAGATCATCGTGGAACATGTGGGAGCCAACATGGGTATCTAGATCCCGCTGTTGGTTATTGACCGGAGAACGTCTCGGTCATGTCTGCATGGTGCCCGAACCCGTAGGGTCTACACACTTAAGGTTCGATGACGCTAGGGTTATAAAGGAAGTTTGTATGTGGTTACCGAATGTTGTTCCGAGTCCCGGATGAGATCCCAGACGTCACGAGGAGTCCCGGAATGGTCCGGAGGTAAAGATTTATATATGGAAAGTTGTTGTTCGGGTTCCGGAAAAAGTTCAGGTTTTTTCGGTATTGTACCGGGAAGCTTCCAGAAGGTTCCGGAGGATTCCGGAGGGGTCTGGAGGTCCGGAAATTGTTCCACCACGTCCAATACAGTAGCATGGGCTGTAGGGGGGGGGCTAGCCTTAATGGGCCAGGGGCACCAGCCCCCCCAAGGCCCATGCGCATGGGAGGGGGAAACCCTAAAGGGGAGGGCCTCCACTTGACTTGGGAGGCACTCCTTCCCCCCTTGGCCGCACCCCTTCCTTGGAGGAAGGGGCAAGGCTGCACCTCCCCCCTCTCCCTTGCCCCTATATATAGTGGAGGGGAGGGAGGGCAGCCATACCTGAGTCCCTGGCGCCTCCCTCCCTCCCGTGACACCTCCTCCTCTCCCGTAGGTGCTTGGCGAAGCCCTGCAGGATTGCCACGCTCCTCCACCACCACCACGCCGTCGTGCTGCTGCTAGATGGAGTCTTCCTCAACCTCTCCCTCTCTCCTTGCTGGATCAAGGCATGGGAGACGTCACCGGTCCCCTACCCCGTCGTCCACTGCAAGAGATGGACGTCTCTCATCCACGGTGCTGGACCAGGATCCTTTCATCGCCTCCTCTCGCTTCATCGGCACCGTCGTCCACCTTGCCATTGCCGCTCCTACAACCGCCTCGTCCACGGCAACAAGATATATCCCCCGGCCCGGCCGTCTGTCGTCTAAAGTCTTCTTCCCCGCCGCCGACAACCATCGCACCCGCAGCACCCACAATGTATCAGCATAGTCCTACACGGCGTCGCAAGAGAGGTGGTACTCTTCCATATGCGCTTAAGTTATTGATCTCACCCGGAAAAGAGATCGTAATTTGTTTACTGTACTTTTCTTGTCCGTACCAAATCGTAGTGGCTAGTTGAAAGCAAACATTGGTTGCGAAGTAGCTTTGTCCGATTTGCACCTTCAAATCCGCCATGGCACGGGCACTATACTCGTAAAGCTTATGGTTTCCCCCCTTTATATTCACTACCATCATTGTAGGTGCTTCGTGTCGTGCTAGCACTGCTCCTCAAGACCTCAACCCAAAGCTTACGTGTTGAAATACGAATCTGATATGATGCTCATATCAGTAAAATAGAGAACATTTAATTGGTCACCTAATGTTCCTATATTCGTTTCGAAAAGCATGTGCGCCACCCACTGGTCCAGCTAGTTCCACTTTCCTGATTTTTCTCTTGATGCTTAGGGCTTTCCCCTTTTATCTACTCTACTATGATCTCCGTAGGTGCTTTCTGTCGTACTAGCATTACTCCACCCTTCAAGCTAAACAACACAACACTCGGAATTCGAAATCTTAGTTGTTCAAATATGATTGTGATATGATATTGATATTAGTTAATCGACACATTTAATTGGTTAGCTAAAGCTCCCACTTGAGTTTCCAAATGCATGTCGCGACATATAGAGAGACAGCATAATTGCATTTCTTTGTCACTTGTTGACCGTACTTTCTTGTCCATACCAAATCTTAGTTGTTATTTCAAAGCAAACATCGGTTGCTAACTACCCTTTGCGCGGTTTGCAGCTTCAGATCTGCCATCCCACTGCCACGGTCAACACTATACTGATCATGCTTATGTTTTCCCCATTTTATGATGACCACAATCAGCCTACGTGGTTCGTGTCGTAATAGCACTGCTCCACCCATCGAGCTAAACAAGCTTAGTTGTACAAATTCATATCTGATATTATTGCTGATATTAGTAAAACTGAGAGATGTTTAATTGGTAAGCTAAATGTTCCTACTTTAGTTTCGAAATGCATGTGAGCCACATATGGAGAGACCGGAAAGAATAGTATTTCTCTGTGCTCTCTGGTTCATCATGGGTGGCCAACCGACATTGTATTGAAACACTTGTAATATCTTCAATCTGCTTGCTCTTCTGCTCTTCTTTAGGATGATACTCTTCTCTTGCGATAGACTGGTCAGGTCGAGTTGTTCTCCCTTAGTATATTTTGAATCTGTCAGGTCAGGTCGACTTGTTCTTCTTTACTATATGTTGAAGCTATCATCTGCGAAGTGTCATCACTTCTAGAGCTCTCATATTTTGAGTAGTAGGCCACATTATGTTAATGCACACAACAAATTACAGCATGCATGGCATATTTTAAAAGAATTGCAGAGATAGCACAAAGGGGTTTACAGGGAGGCATTATTGGATTAGAATCACTTCTGCATTACAAAGAAAATCTCACTTGTTTTTATGTTTTCATGCATGTCAGATATTGAACATTATCAAATGAATATGAAAATGGGCGCACGAGAGGAATATTGCGGAACGATCCACTGGCTAGCAAACTCGGCATGGTGGAGGATGGCCTATCTTATTCACCCATCAAGGTGCTTGCTCTAACTTTGCAAAGTTGTATTGGTCGCACATATTTTGCATCTGACCTCTTGCATTTCTTCTACTTTGTTACACCATCTCCTTAGTTTAAGCATCATATATGAGTATATGCCATAACTATCCATTTTCTGTACCTATTCCATGTGTCGTCACACTATGTTTTTCCAGTCGAATGTTGTTCTTTGTGATAGATGTCCAAAAGGAAGAGGGTGAGTGCAGATCCTCAAGGAGTACAAACTAGGTATTTGGAAAAGGTAGTGGTACTTGTTAAATCAGATAGATCAGCAGCCACAGAAAACACAGGCCCAACTGTACCACACTTTACCCCTACTCCAGTGGCCAAACCCCTATTAGAACTGCTAGGAGCCCAGCGTCAGGTACTGTCTATGATATCAATTCAAAATTTGAACTCCTAAATTTCTGCTTGTGCCTTACCTTCTCTCTTGTATGAAAACTAAGTTCAGATGAATCTCCTTGCTCAAAGGATCATACGATCTCAAAACAATAATGGGCTCTGCATTGCTCTTGTCAGTACCTCTCTCCCTTTTGCCTTGTAACGCTGTACTTAATTAATTGCTATTTGATTATGTATCATCAGTCTGCACCTGAGCTTCATTATCCTCTGTTTCTTCCAATATTATTTGATCTATATTTACTCTTTGCAAAATGTAGAATAATGGCAACGCTTATAAAGAATTTTCTTTGGGGAATTTATTGAATTATCCTTCCATCAACATGGAGAAGGGCTTTGTCAAGCCCGTGTTAACATGTAATGTAAGTTCATCCTTCTCAAGCCTTCAAACTTTGTTCTAGTATAGATTTGGATAGGCATCATTTCCTCCACTGCTGTTTGCTCTGCTGTTTACATCTGATTGGATGTTTGCAACAACTACCAGTTTCAAATTGTAGTTGTAAAAACATGTTCCTTATGCAGAACAGGTCCATTTATTTGCTTATATAATTGTGAAACCTGTTACGTGTCTCCTTGTTTCTCTTTCAGAGTCTTATCTCTTACGCCAGGCAGAACTTTAGGGAAGATAGTGAGCCAAACCATCTTGAGGACAACGAGATGACCCCAAGGTCCTGTCTTGATGAAGACAGTGAGTTGAAGCTACTCACCAGCAGGTGTGAGACAACCTCTATGCAGTCGCTGCCTCAATCAGTTCGACTTCTTCAGTCTCAACTTAAAGCGGAAAGGCTTGCTTCATCTCAGCTCCGACTTGAAGTCAAAGATGCAATGAAGATGTCAAAGGACTGCCATGCGCACCATCATGCCTTAAATCTAGTGTTGATGCATCTACCGTTGACACAACTGAGGTCTACTCAGCTTCTTCAGCTGTTTGGGGGGCCCGACCTGGCTAGGCCTAGTGCCTTCTGAAGTGCTCTCAGTTTTGTATATTCTTTTGTCGGCGCGTTTATTTGCACTGGTGGCGAACTTTGATGCCCACTGGATGTAATATGTGTGATAGCCATGATAGCCTAGCATAAGTTGCTTCCTTATTTATTTCCTTGTTGTCTTGTTTATTTGTTTGCTTGTAGTCATTGCAGTTCTTTTTCCACGGTTTGCTAGTGGTCGCAATAACCTATTTTTTAAAACTAGGCCACAATAACCATGGGCTAATATTTACTGTAGTGACACTGGGCCTCCTACGGGCCGTCGAAATAGTGGGCCTTCTACGGGCCATAGAAATAGTGGGCCTTCTACGGGCCGTAGAAACAATGGGCCTTCTATGGGTCGTAGAAACAATGGGCCTTCTACGGGCCGTATCATCAATGGGCCTTATACGGGCAGTATGATCGATTGGCCAAACATGGGCCAATAACAGGCCGCATTATGGCCGTAAATGGGCTAGAGTTGGAATCGTCCGTTCATGGGCCGGCCATAACAGGCCATCGTTAATAGCCTGTATTTCATGGCGCTATGAAAACGGCCCAATGTGTTAACGGACCACAAATGGGCCGACTATAACCACGAGCTGAATTTGGCCCATAAGCACAAATTGACAGTAACGGTCCATATGTAAACGAATTCTGGAAATGAGCCCAAGAATAAATGAGCTATGAGAAGGCCGAAAGATAACATGGGTTGGAAACGGCCCAACGGAATAACGGGCCCTTAATGGGTATAAAGTGATACACTGTTCATTACGGGCCAGTTTCACCACGGGTAGTTAATGGGTGTAAAGTGATACACTGTTCATTACGGGCCAGTTTCACCACGGGCCGTTAATAGGCCAAGAGTTACATAGGGCCTCATATGGGCCGAAAGACGTCATGGGCCATACATGGGCCAGAAGTGAAAACGGGCTGGAATCATATTGGGTGGCCCAGATGACGCTACTGGGCCTAATTCGGATAGGGCGTAACGGGCCTTGGGTTAGCGGGCTGTAAATGGGCTATATGCGAACAGGCCATTAACAGGCTTTACATGGGCCGCCCACCACCTTTTGACCAAGTCAAACGGGCCGACCTTTTCACAGGAATGGGCCTCTGTTGGGTCGTGCCATGTGTCGACGTATCATAGGCGCCTTCTGTCCAATGAGTGGATGACATCTGTCCCAACGGTGAGCCGACACGTGTTTCCTCCAGCCAATGATGATTTCACATGTGGAAAATCCCCATTGGTCGGGGCAGTAAACGGGTTATCGGATCCAAAACCCGACCCGATAGCTTAACGGCGTTCTGATATGATGGATGCCACGTGTCGGTCACCCTTGACGAAAGCACTTCTGTGACGCGTGATTTATCATCATGGAAGTGGACACTTCCGTGATGATAATTTTGGTAATGTCATGGAACACTTCTATGACAACACAGGTATGACTATCTTGATTCTGTCATAAATTTGTCATGGATGTACATGCATGACAAAAAACGTGACCTACTGTGACAAACACGTATCATCACGGAAGTGTATTTTTTTTGTAGTGACGTCGGGGCCGATCGAGGAGCACCCCGTCCGCCACCTGGACGCGGCCAAGGCCGCGCCGAAGAAGAGTAGGGGCTCCCCTACCTTCGCCAAGAAGGAGAAGAAGAGGAAGTGGATCACCCCTGAGGAGTGATAACCCACAAGTATAGGGGATCGCAACAGTTTTTGGTAGAGTATTCAATCCAAATTTATTGATTCGACAGAAGGGGATCCAAAGAATATTCCTAAGTATTATCAGCTGAGTTGTTAATTCAACCACACCTGAAAGACTTAATATCTGCAGCAAAGTATTTAGTAGCAAAGTAGTATGGAAGTAACGGTAACAGTGGCAAAAGTAACAATAGCAGTTTTGTAGTGATTGTAACAGTAGCAACGGAAAAGTAACTTAGCGAAGATCAATATGTGAAAAGCTCATAGGCAATGGATCAATGATGAATAATTATGTCGGATGGCATTCATCATGCGACAGTTATAACCTAGGGTGACACAGAACTAGCTCTAATTTTCATCAATATAATGTAGGCATGTATTCCGAATATAGTCATACGTGCTTATGGAAAAGAACTTGCATGACATCTTTTGTCCTACCCCCCCCCCCCCGTGGCAACGGGGTCCTAATAGAAACTAAGGGATATTAAGGCCTCCTTTTAATAAAGAACCGGACCAAAGCGCACTTTGTGGATACATGAACTCCTCAAACTACGGTAATCACCAGAAAGAATCCCAATTATTGTCACCTTGGGGTATGCGAATCATAACTCATAATAGGTGTCTACAACTTGCAAGATACGATGAAGAACACAAATATATTTATGAAAACATAATAGGTTCAGATCTGAAATCATGGCACTCGGGCCCTAGTCACAAGCATTAAGCATAGCAAAGTCACAGCAACATCAATCTCAGAACATAGTGGATACTAGGGATCAAATCCTAACAAAACTAACTCGATACATGATAAATCTCATCCACCCATCACCGTCCAGCAAGCCTACGATGGGATTACTCACGCACGGTGGTGAGCATCATGAAATTGGTGATGGAGGAAGGTTGGCGATGATGATGGCGATTGAATCCCCCTCTCCGGAGCCCCGAACGGACTCCAGATCTGCCCTCCCGATGAAGAACAGGAGGTGGCGGCGGCTTCGTATCATAAACATGATGAATCCTTCTCTCTATTTTTTTTCTCCCCGAATAGGGTTATATGGAGGTTGAGTTCAGGTCGAAGGGGCTCCAGGGGGCCCACAAGCCTGCAGGGCGCACCCCAGGGGGGTGGGCGCACCCCTAGGGCTTATGTCCTCTAGGTGGCCCCCCTCTGGTTGATTCTTTGGCCGATATTTTTTATATATTCCAAAAATATTCTCCGTAATTTTCCAGGTCAATCTGAGAACTTTTATTTCCACACAAAAATAACACCATGGCAATTCTGTTGAAAATAGCGTTAGTCTGGGTTAGTTCCATTCAAATCATGCAAATTAGAGTCCAAAACAAGGGCAAAAGAGTTTGGAAAAGTAGACACGATGGAGACGTATCAACTCCCCCAAGCTTAACCCATTGCTTGTCCTCAAGCAATTCAGTTGACAAACTGAAAGTGACAAAGAAAAAGATTTACAAACTTTGTTTGATCTTGTTGTTGCAAATATGTCTAGCCAGCATTCAGGGTTTCAGCAAAGATTATGAACTAACCATATTCACAATAACATTTAGGTCTCACATTTACTCATATCAATGGCATAATCAACTAGTGAGCAAGAATAACAGATCTCGGATGACAACACTTCTTCAAAACAATCAAGATATGATATGACTATCGTGGTTCTTAGACTGACAGTAGAAAGGGGGGGTCGGTATGGAGAGGCAAGATCCCAGCTATGGTGAAGGTGTACACACAAGATTACGAGTTCAAACCCTTCTCGGTGGAAGTAATAGCCCTACGTCTCGGTGCCCAGAGGTGGTCGACTGGATTATATGTGTGTGATGTTATAGGGGGTGCGAACCCTTGTCCCAGAGGAGGGGGTGGCTTATATAGAGTGCTCCAGGATCCTAGTCGTCCTCCATTACAAGGGGCTTAATGTACATAAAGTAGGGACGTTACTGGTAACGCCAGCCTTAAGTGTTATTTATGACCTTAGAGACTACAGAGTGAACGCCTGACCGTTGCAATGCTGAGTGACTCCTGATCTATGGTAGGTCGAGTGACTCCTTGAGTGGTCGAGTGGCAATAGGTAGGGGTCGCCCGAGTGATATGACTGTCGAGTGAATTGCACTCGACATCTTTGGCTGGGCGTCCCTTGTTGCTTCTTGGACTTCTTATCTTCCAGTGTAGTGGCCTTGGGTAGGATGTATAGGTCAGGCCTATGACCCTACCCCAGGTCTGTATCCTCACCAGTAGACCCCGAATGGATTAAGGTTCAAGTGGAAATTAGGTTGAAGTTGAACTTGTTCTGAACTTTGCACCTCGCGAGCATTTTCTGCAAGATGCAAAACTCACATTGGTACTTCAGCGTCCATTCAATTGCCTTGATCCATTCAGAGAGTTGTCGACTGAACGTATAACATCATCTGTCGAGTGCTGTATTAGAGTGCAAAATCTTTGGCGCGATTGATTGCAGCGTATCCCGGATTTCACGGGATACGAAATTTCGAGGAAGCGCGCGGGACGGGGGGAGCCGAAGTAGGCGGAGCGGATAAATAGTGATGCCTTGATTTCTACGCCGCCTTTTTTGCCACGTACATTGCGTGCAATTGTTGCGGGATTTGACAGGATCGCCTGGTCCCACGCGTCAACCACTCGGAAGCAACCCTTTATAAGACGACGGGGCCGAGGCATCTGCACTGTGCACGCCTGTTTCTCTTTCTTCTTCCTCCGCTTCTCCACCGCACTGGGCTCTTCTGCTCTCGACGCTGCCGCTCCGCCGCCATGGTGAAGGACAAGATGGCGGCGCTGGAGCGTGCAAAGAAGGCGACGGGGTGACGAAAGGCAAGAAGCAGAACCACGGGTCGTCATCGCGCGCGGGGCTGCCGCCAGGCTGGATCCAGGGTGATTGGATCCGGTCTTTGCTCCGGCAAGAAGATCTGGACGATCTGGCGGAGTCTGGACTGATCGCCAAGGGAGAGGCAAGGCTGCCAGAGGGGGAGATGGAGCCGCAGCCTCGACCGGGTGAGTGTGTATTGCTCGCCACCCACGTCGACCGGGGTTTTTCGCTCCCTCTGCACCCCTTCTTCTGGGGATTCCTGAATTTCTTCCGTGCTCAACTCCACCATTTTTCTCCCAACACCATCACGTATTTGCCCACGTTTGTGTCGATGTGCAAAAACTTTTTGGGATGTCAACCGCACTAGGGTCTTTTCAAACATATCTTCACCATCCGATCCCAGTCGGTCAAGAAAGCAAAAACAAGTGACTCAAAGACCCATGTCATCTAGATGTGTGGGGGTTTGGGTATTCAGAAGAGGCATAGGAGTTCTTTCCCTGCTATGACTCTCACCGAATCTGTTAGAGGCTGGCAGTCGTCCTGGTTCTACTGCCAGGACGTCGCAACTCCAGGTCAGTCGACTGGCCTTCCCCACTTCACATTCGACCGTGTTCAGAATCCTTCTCCTCTGAAAGTGACTGCTGCTGAGAACATGGAGACGAAGGTGTTGGTGGAGAAAGTGGTCCAACTTATTAATGAGGGTGTCACCGGCCTGGACCTGTTGGAAGTGTTCCTCAGTTGATGCATCCATCTTCTTCAGGCTCGTGACCATCCTATGTGCTTGTACTCCGGATCTGAAGATACCGCTCGGGTCCATTCAGAGGAAGTGCCACCCAAGACCGTGGCTATGTGGTTGAAGAGTATCACAGGCAATCAGGACAACCCAGAGGATCCAGGCGAGTCATCCCCTTCAGAGACGACAACCAGCCCGACAAGGCATGCTCTTTATTCTGACTGCCTTGCATATATGTTTTGACTGTACTTGATGTCGACTGACTTTTACTCGACTTTCTGTCTTGTAGGTTTTCACTGAGATGTACTCGATGCCCAACGGCGAACAAGCTCTGGAGTAGGGCCAGGAGGGAGAGGCCAGCGTGGAGGAGAGTGGCGACTGGGAGTCTTTGGATGAAGAGGAGGAGGAGGAGAGCAAGGAGTCGGACGACGAGGAAGAAGTCGACTCGCCGCCGCGCTCCGAACGCCGATCCAAGCAGCACCATGACCCGACAGGTGGGCATGGGAAGAACGTGGCTCCGAGTACCCACACTCAGAAGTGCACTCGGACGTCGACTCCGGAGCCGACGGAGAAGGTCGCCAAGCAGCCCAAGGTTGCTCCTCCCAAGTCTCGGAAGACTTTGCTGCGGATCAAGATGGACGTCCCTGTTGCTTCGGGGTGAGTATCTTGCTTGTGTTTACATAGGCCGACTGAAGTTTTTGTTCTGACCAACCGGATCATGTATCTTTATAGCCCCACCTCTGCTGCCACTGACATGGACATCGACAAGGCACCAGGAGACGAGGAGGCCACCTCTCGAGCGGGTAAGTCTGTTCGACCAGGCTTCATTTAATCAAGTGGATTGTCAATCGGCTGACTTTCTGATATTTCTCCCTTTCTATAGTTCCGCAAGAGGTTGTCGTGCTCCCTGACGATGAAGAAGAAGAAGTGCCTCTACAGGAGAGGAGGAAAAGGAGTGGGGGCTCAAGCAAGAGGAGGCTTGAAGTTCAAGTCCCTCAGTCGACGCCGGCGCTTGAGGCAGTGGTCAAACGTTCCGGAGAAACGGTTCGGACCAACGTCACATTTGCCAACCCACTGACGACTGATCGTCCATCGGGATCGGCTGCTCCGACTCCTGCCGCTCCAGTGCAACTCCAAGCGTCTGACCCGGTAACCGCTTCGACCGCCTTGGAGCCATCACTCTTCGCTGCATATCAGACCCCAGACGACTCGCCGAGTGCTACCAGGGAGGCTCTTCGCCAGGTGAACCTTGTCATGGAGCAGGTGAAGGTGATGCACGAGGCTAGTGAGGTGGCTTACAACGCCAGCATTGCCCTGCAGACCAATGTTCAGGTCAATTAACTCCGATTGAACTTTTGAATGCTGTTTTATATCCGACCACCCACTGGGTTGTGCCTTTGTTTAGAGTTTTAGGAAATCTTCCACTTCATTCGACTCGCGCTGAGTCTAAGTAAACTGTATGGACCAGTGGGGGCACGCCGAGTGCACCCACTGGGTGTAGTCCCCGAGACCACGGTTGACTGCTGGCAGTCGACTGAGGTCTTAGAAGCTTCTCTCTTTTTTTTGACTCACGCTGGGTAGACCCTGCTGAGTGTTGATCTGAACCAGTGGGGGCACGCTAAGTGCACGGTGTAGTCCCCAAGAGTACTGTTGAATATTTGATTCAGCAGTAGTCTTAGAGTAACTTTTCACTGTCATTGTCTCTTATTTCTGTCGATTGACATATCTCTCTCGCTGACTGCAGAGGTCTTGTGATCTTGGAGCTCGACTTTCCGAGTTAAAGAAGAAGCATATCAGCATTGAACTTGATCTTGAACTCGCAAAGAAGAACCTCAAGACTGCTCAACAAGATACGGCCATCATGGGAGGTAAACATTCGACTGTCTTGCCTACTTAGTAGCTCGCATCTTTCACTGCTTTTTCTTTCAGTCTCTTTGAACCGAGTGACTTCACACAAGTAGATGTGTGTAGTGAAAACCGTCAACTTCAGGCTCGTCTGAAGAGTGTTGTTTCTTTAGAGAGAATGAAGGAAGCTTTGGAGAAGAAGGACCAGGACCTTAGTGCTGCTCAGAAGGAAGCACATGAGAAGACAACGCTTGCGGAACAGAAGCTGGCTTCAGTCGGCAAGTTGTAAGAGGAGAACATGAAGTTGAAGACCGCCATCTCAAAACCCAATCAAGAAGTAGGGCAACTGAAGAAGGACAAGGAGAACCTGACCACTGAAGTTGGAGGCCTCAGAGCCAAGACAGGCAAGTTAGAGTCCTATCTGGGACAACTTGCCACGAAACTAGTTCTGAAGCTTGAAGGTATGGTCACTCGACTGGTTAATTGCGTCGATTGAAGTATGTTGCAATATTGTCGACTCATTGTTTTTCGCGATGGAAGAGAACTTTGCCAGGACTTTGAAGCTGAAACCGGGCTGGTCGAGACAGGTCTGGACCCCATCAATTGTCCCGTGAAAGATGGCGTTGCGATGAACTTGCTGCGATTGGAATCACGCTTGGACGGCATTATTGCCTATCTGGCTCGGCTGAAGGCTGCGATGACCCGAGTGGACGCCGAACTCTGGCCTCAGGCGGAACTTTCTCAAGACCTCAAGTCGCTGATGACTCGAGTCAATCAGATTCCTGGCCAAGTGCAAGAGTAGAAGAAGTCTTCTGCTCGCTGTGGTGCTGATGTCACCTTGTCATTGGTTCGAGTGCACTACAAGGAGGCTAAAGAAGACAAGCTGGCGGCCCTCAAGGTAGTGAATACTAAGAAGCACTCCTTCCAGACCTTCATGGACACCTTCCTTGAGGCAGCCACTCGCATTGCCGACAACATCGACCTTGACAGCTTCTGCGATCCAGCCAGCCCTTCTCCCGCCGAGTGACTGAAAAAACATTATGCTTCACCCTCATTTGCCTCGGAATGCCGAGTGATTTTGTAATCGTTAAAACTCCTTCGGGCCTGATGCTCGAGTACTTTAATCTGCGGTTAGAAACCTTTTGGATTATCTTTGAATATGTTGTGTTTATCTTCGAGTGAAACTCGTTCTTCTCTCGGAATGGTTTTTGTACGCTCGATGCAGCTTCTGAGGAAGAATCTGCAGTTGACCTGTTGGACGAGCATTGAGCAGCATTGATCAGCTCATCAGCAAGGCACTCAGCAATGGTCTTGACGTTCCTGTCAGCAGTTTGCCTTGGTACCAGCTGTTGGATGGGCCTTTGACAGTGCGCACAATCTCGTCCTTCTTCTTGACGGTGCAGCCCCGGAGGGGAGGGGGTCGTGGTCGACCCGCAACAGTCGACAGGACTGGTCAGCTCATGAAAGCAGCTCGTCTTGGCGCTTAGCTGTTGGATGAGCCTTTGGCAGCATTGATCAGCTCATCAGCGAGACATTCAGCAATGGTCTTGACATTCCTGAAAGTGGCTCACCTTGGCAACACGCTCAATCTCGTCCTTCATCTTGATGGTGCAGCCCCGAAGGGGGGGCTCTTGGTCGACCCGCACCTCGCTATCCTTGTGGAGGATGGAGCGCACGGCTAAGCCTCCGAGCGAGAAGATCAGTTTTCACTCGGAATGATTTTTCACACTTAGGCGAGTATTGGACTGCAACTAAGCCCCCGAGTGGAGGGTCGCTCACCACACGGTAGGATTTTTCAAACTTAGGCGAGTACTGGACTGCAGCTAAGCCCCCGAGTGGGAGGATCGCTCACCACTCGGTAGGATTTTTCAAACTTAGGCTAGTACTGGACTGCAGCTAAGCCCGTGAGTGGGAGGATCGCTCACCACTCGGTAGGATTTTTCAAACTTAGGCAAGTACTGGACTGCAGCTAAGCCCTCGAGTGGGAGGATCGCTCACCACTCGGTAGGATTGTTCAAACTTAGGCGAGTACTGGACTGCAGCTAAGCCCCCGAGTGGGAGGATCGCTCACCACTCGGTAGGATTCTTCAAACTTAGGCGAGTATTGGACAGCAGCTAAGCCCCCGAGTGGGAGGATCGCTCACCACTCGGTAGGATTTTTCAAACTTAGGCGAGTACTGGACTGCAGCTAAGCCCCCGAGTGGGAGGATCGCTCACCACTCGGTAGGATTTTTCAAACTTAGGCAAGTACAGCACTGCAGCTAAGCCCCTGAGTGAGAGGCTGGCTCACCACTCGGTAGGATTTTCTAACACTTAGGCGAGTACTGGACTGCAGCTAAGCCTCCGAGTGAAAGGCTGGCTCTCTACTCGGTAGGATTTTTTTAACACTTAGGCGAGTACTGGACTGCAGCTAAGCCTCCGAGTGAAAGGCTGGCTCACCACTCGGTAGGATTTTTTTAACACTTAGGCGAAACAGATTGCAGCTAAGCCTCCGAGTGAGAGGCTGGCTCACCACTCGATAGGATTTTCTCTTCGACTTAGGCGAAACGGATTTGCAGCTAAGGCACCCACTGGGGGATTTTAGAACATGTAAAACATGAACAACAATCATTCAGAAGACTGTAAAATCATGTCTTTTGATAATCAAACTAAAAGGTACTTCTTGTTACATCTCAACAGTCTGAATACTTTAAGAGTAAAAGGGGCAGAGCAGTTCCACATTCCAAGCGCAAGGATCATCTTTATTGTGCTCGACGTTGAAAAGACGATACGCTCCATTGTGAAGCACTTTGGTGACGACGAAAGGGCCTTCCCAAGGAGGAGCGAGCTTGTGTGGTTTCTCCTGGTCCACTCAAAGAACCAAGTCTCCCTCCTGAAATGCTCGACCCCTTACGTTTCTGGCATGGAATCGATGCAGGTCTTGTTGATAAATGGTCGACCGGATCAAGGCCATATATCTTCCTTATTCTAGGAGATCGACTGCATCTTGCCGAGCCTGTTCTGCTTCTTCTTCTGAGAAGAGCTCGACTCGAGGCGCATTGTGGAGTAGATCACTCGGGAGTACGGCTTTGGCTCCGTAGACTAAGAAGAATGGAGTTCGACCAGTCGACTGATTGGGAGTTGTCCTCAATCCCCAAAGTACTGATGGAAGTTCATCGACCGAGGCCCTAGCTGCATGCTTGAGGTCACGCATCAGCCGGGGTTTCAGTCCTTTGAGAATCAATCCATTTGCTCTTTCAGCCTGCCCATTCGACTGAGGATGGGCGACTGAAGTGTAATCGACCCTCATGCCTTGGGAAGCACAAAAGGCTCTGAATTCATCAGAGTCGAAGTTCGACCCATTGTCCATGATGATGTTGTGCGGAACACCATATGTAAATATCAATTCTCTGATGAAACTCACAGTTGTACTTGCTTCAAGGTTTTTAATGGGCTTGGCTTCGATCCATTTGGTAAACTTGTCGACTACTACCAGCACATGAGTAAAACCACTCCGGCCAGTCCTCAGAGGTCCAACCATGTCCAATCCCCAGACAACGAAAGGCCAGACGAGTGGAATAGTCTTCAGAGCTGATGCAGGCTTCATGTTGGAGTAAAACTGACAGCCCTCACATTTTTCCACTATTTCTTTCGCCATCTCGTTGGCACGTGGCCAGTAAAATCTGGCTCGGTATGCTTTGGCCACGATGGTCCCAGAGGACGCATGGTGACCACAGGTCCCCGAGTGAATATCATTGAGGATCATACGGCCTTTTTCTGGCGTGATGCATTTCTGGCATACTCCAGTTACACTTTCTCTGAACAACTGTCATTTTATCACAGTAAAGGCTTTAGATGGTCGGACGATCTGTCGAGCCTCTTCTTCATCCTCTGGAAGTTCTTTCCTAAGAATGTATGCGATATATGGCACTGTCCAGTCGGGAGTGACGACCAAAACCTCCATGACTAAGTCGACCATGGCTGGGATTTCGACTTCAGTCGGATCTGTGGCGCTCTTAGGCTGTGGGGACTCTTCAGTGAAAGGATCTTCCTGAACTGGAGGTGAATGAATGTGCTCCAAAAACACATTGCTGGGAATGGCCTCTCTCTTAGAACCTATCTTTGCCAATTCATTTGCAGCTTGATTTTTCAGTCGGGGTATGTGGTGAAGCTCCAACCCTTCAAACTTCTTTTCCAGCTTTCTTACCACATTGCAATAACCAGTCATGGCCGGGCTCCTGACATCCCACTCCTTCATCACTTTATTAACCACCAAATCCAAGTCGCCATAGACCATAAGGCGACGGACACCGAGTGAAATGGCCATACGCAACCCGTATAAAAGTGCTTCATATTCAGCTTCGTTATTGGAAGAATCAAAATGAATCTGGAGAACATAGCTGAGCTTGTCTCCACGGGGGGATCCCAATACTACCCTAGCGCTTGAACCATGTAGCATCTTGGAGCCATCGAAGAACATAGTCCAATGCTCCGAGTGAACTTGGGTCGGCAGTTGTTGCTCAATCCACTCGGCAAGAAAATCTGCGATTGCTTGGGACTTGATAGCTTTCTTTGCCTCAAACTTGATATCCAATGGAAGGAGTTCAATCACCCATTTTGCCACTCGACCAGTTGCATCTCTCTTGTTCAGAATTTCAGATAATGGTGCGTCGCTGACGACTGTAATGGAGTGATCAGAGAAATAATGTGCAACCTTCTTCATGGTCATGTAGATTCCATAGACAAGCTTCTGATAATATGGATATCGTTGCTTGGATGGAGTCAAAACTTCAGAGAGATAATACACTGGGCGCTGAACCTTGTAAGCCTTTCCTTCTTCTTCTCGCTCGACCGTGAGTACTGTACTGACGACTTGTCCAATGGCTGCAATATAGAGCAGTAAAGGTTCTTTGCTGATTGGCGCAGAAAGCACCGGCTCGGTGGAAAGCAGGGTTTTGAGCTCTGCAAACGCAGCATCAGCTTCATCAGTCCACTCGAACTTATCAGATTTCTTCATCAATCGGTAAAGGGGTAAGGCCTTTTCACCGAGATGAGAAATGAATCGACTCAAGGCGGCCAAACAACCCGTAAGCTTCTGAACGTCATGCACACGCATAGGGCGTTTCATTTGGAGGATGGTATCAACTTTTTCTGGATTAGCGTCAATCCCTGGTTCAGAAATGAGAAAACCGAGTAACTTTCCACCTGGAACTCCGAATGTGCACTTTGACGGATTAAGCTTGATATCATACCTTCTTAGGTTGGCAAAGGTTTCTGCGGGGTCAGTCGGTAGGTCGGAACCTTTGCGAGACTTGACCACAATGTCATCCATGTATGCTTCCACATTCTGACTGATTTGAGTGAGCAGACACTTCTGAATCATTCTCATGAATGTGGCTCCGGTATTTTTAAGACCAAATGGCATGGTGACATAGCAAAAGCACCCGAATGGGGTGATGAAGGTTGTTTTTATTTCATCGGGACCATACAGTCGGATCTGATGATACCCGGAATGTGCATCTAAAAAAGACAAGCGCTCACACCCCGTCGTCGAGTCAACAATCTGATCGATGCGGGGGAGAGGGAAATGATCTTTTGGGCAGGCCCGATTGATATGCTTGAAATCAATGCGCATACAAAGTGAATCGTCCTTCTTGGGGACCATGACTACATTGGCAAGCCACTCGGAGTGGTAGATCTCATGGATGAACTCTACTACTAGGAGCCGAGCCACTTCCTCGCCAATTGCTTTTCTCTTCTGTACGGCGGACCGTCGAAGATGTTCCTTGACGGGTTTTACCTTGGGGTCGACACGCAAATGGTGCTCAATGAGTCCTCTGGGTACACCCGGCATGTCAGAAGGTTTCCATGCAAAGATGTCCCAGTTCTCACGGATGAATTGGATGAGCACTTCTTCCTATTTGATGTCAAGTGTCGTTGATATATGAGTCGGTGCGGCATTGGGATCGGTCAGGTGAATATGAATCGGCTTCGTCTCACCAGACGACTGAAATGCAGAATCTGTGGCAGGCTTCTTAGCTCGGAGCAAATCACTCGGATCTGCATTCTTCTGATATTCTTGAAATTCAATTGCTGCCATTTGCGCATCGGCAATTTTGAAACCCTTCTGGAAGCATTCCTCCGCCTTTTGCCGATTGCCAGTAACTGTTATCACACCTTTGGGGCCAGGCATCTTCAACTTGAGGTACACATAACATGGTCGAGCCATAAAACGTGCGTAGGCAGGCCTACCCAGAATGGCATGGTAAGCACTCTGGAAATCCCCAACTTCAAATGTCAATTTTTCCTTACGATAATTCTTATAATCACCGAAAACCACGTCAAGGGTGATCTGACCGAGTGATTTGGCTTTCTTTCCAGGGATAACGCCATGAAAACTCATATTACTCTCGCTAAGTTTGGACATCGGAATGACCATCCCCTTTAAAGTTTCAGCATAAAGGATGTTCAGACCGCTTCCACCGTCCATTAGCACTTTGGTCAGTCTAGTGCCTTCGACCACTGGGTCGACCACCAACGCTTGCCTCCCAGGGGTGGCTATGCGAGCGGGGTGATCGGACTGGTCGAATGTGATGGTTGTCTGAGACCATTTCAGGTATGTGGTCGTCGTTGCTAGTGTGACCATATTCACTTCTCTGTTGATAACTTTCAACTGACTCTTGCTCTCAACATCAGCAAAAATCATGAGGGTGGAATTGACTTTGGGATAACCGTTGCTACGTCTTGAGCTTGCATTGGTTTTCCTCGAAGAGGAGAGGGTGATGCAGCAATAGTAGCATAAGTATTTCCCTCAGTTTTTGAGAACCAAGGTATCAATCAAGTAGGAGGCTCCTCAAAAGTCCCACGCACCTACACAAACAAACAAAGAACTCGCAACCAACGCAATAAAGGGGTTGTCAATCCCTTCACGGCCACTTGCGAAAGTGTGATCTAATAAAGATAGTATGATAAGATAAATATATTTTTGGTATTTTATAATATAGATGCAAAAGGTAAAGATGCAAATAAAAGTAGATTGAAAGCAAATATGATAAGAGATAGAACCGGGGGCCATAGGTTTCACTAGAGGCTTCTCTCAAGATAACATAAGTATTACAGTGGGTGAACGAATTACTGTCGAGCAATTGATAGAAAAGCGCATAGTTATGAGATTATCTAGGCATGATCATGTATATAGGCATCACGTCCATAACAAGTAGACCGACTCCTTCCTGCATCTACTACTATTACTCCACACATCGACCGACTCCTGCCTGCATCTAGAGTATTAAGTTCATAAGAAAAGAGTAACACATTAAGCAAGATGACATGATGTAGAGGGATAAACTCATGCAATATGATATAAACCCCATCTTTTTATCCTCGATGGCAACAATACAATACGTGCCTTGCAACCCTTTCTGTCACTGGGTAAGGACACCGCAAGATTGAACCCAAAGCTAAGCACTTCTCCCATGGCAAGAAAGATCAATCTAGTAGGCCAAACCAAACTGATAATTCGAAGAGACTTGCAAAGATAACTCAATCATACATAAAAGAATTCAGAGAAGATTCAAATATTATTCATACATAAACTTGATCATAAACCCACAATTCATCGGATCTCGACAAACACACCGCAAAAAGAGTTTACATCGAATAGATCTCCACAAGAGAGGGGGAGAACATTGTTTTAACATCCAAAAAGAGAGAAGAAGCCATCTAGCTAATAACTATGGACCCGTAGGTCTGTGGTCTCACAACTCATCGGAGGGGCAAGGATGTTGATGTAGAAGCCCTCCGTGGTCGATTCCCCCTCTGGCAGAGTGCCGACGAAGGCTCCAAGATGAGATCTCGCGGATACAAAAGGTTACGGTGGTGGAAATTGTGTTTCGTGGTGCCCCTGGATGTTTTCGAGGTACTTAGGTATATATAGGAGGAAGAAGTACGTCGGTGGCTGCCCGAGGGGCCCACGAGACAGGGGGCGCGCCCTCCTATCTCGTGGGAGCCTCGGCTGCTTCTTGACTTGCACTCCAAGTCCTCTGGATCACGTTCGTTCCAAAAATCACGCTCCCAAAGGTTTCATTCCGTTTGGACTCCGTTTGATATTCCCTTTCTTCGAAATACTGAAATAGGCAAAAAAACAGCAATGTGGGTATGGCCTCCGGTTAGTAGGTTAGTCCCAAAAATGATATAAATGTGTAAAATAAAGCCCATAAACATCCAAAAGGGGTAATATAATAGCATGGAACAATCAAAAATTATAGATACGTTGGAGACATATCAACCATCGTCTTCCTCTTCGTCCTCATCTTTGTCCGACTCTTTTTCCTTCCCACTGGGCTATTTCTCTCGGAACTGCTAGATCAGGAGTCGACATTGTCGAGTGGTACGCTTAGGGTAAATCAGATTACCCTCTTCGTCTTTCTTCATGTCGATGTGACACGGTAAATCCAACACATCATTTCCTGCTTGATCCTTTACTTTCTGAAGGGGCCAGGGCCCTTTAGTTTTTCCCTTAAACTACCCTTGAGTTACTGCTGCAATCTCACCGGGTGCTGCAGGCTCGGCCTTACGCTTCTGTTTCCGATTGGAATTACCCCCACCAGCCTCTTGACCGACTGGTTTACCCTTTCCGCTACAGAGTCGATCCTCTTCTTCTCCGTTAGCGTACCGGGTGGCTATTTCCATCATCCGAGTCAGAGTCATATCTCCAGTCCGACCGAACTTCAGGACCAACTCTTGGTATTTGACGCCTTCCTTGAAGGCACATACTGCTTGATGCTCTGATACATTTTCAATGATGTGATGCAAAGTGGTCCACCTCTGAATGAAATCCCTTAGAGTCTCACTCGGTTTTTGCACACAATGTTGTAACTCGGTCAATCCTGCTGGTCGCTTGCAAGTGCCCTCAAAAGTTCTAACGAACACTCGAGCCAGCTCTTCCCAACTGTATATACTGTTTGGGGCTAACTGAGTCAACCATGCTCGGGCCGACCCTTCTAACATCAGAGGAAGATGTTTCATTGCCACTTCATCATTCCCGCCGCCGATCTGCACAGCCACTCGGTAATCCTCAAGCCAAGTTTCAGGCTTGGAATCTCCAGTGAACTTACTGACTCCAGTCACCAACCTGAAGTTGGGTGGACTCACTGCAGCCCTGATGGCTCTGCTGAAACATTCGGGACCCAAAACATGCACTCTGCTGCCGGTCGGACAATCCCTGCCAGGGTCTTCTCTATGCGCCCTGTTCCGGTCGACTAGACCTTGAACGAGGATAGATCTTGCATCGAATCCTGGCTCTCTCGGGTTGACTGGTACTCTGTGCTCGCCACTGTGATGGCATCTATCATTGTACTGCCGAGGCACATATGACGCACTCCTCGAAGGGGGTGTGGGCACTCGACGATGATTGTCGCAGTCGAGCCAATGATCATACTGCACACCACCTTCACATCTCAGGGGCGATCTTGAGCTGTGAGCCAACAGAACTGTATCTGCTACTACGGATCTGCTGTGAATCCTATTCCGCGACTGAGACACTGCTGAGTTATGTTCTCCTGCTGCCCGGAGCAAGGCCCGGATCTGCATCAAACCTCTTCCAGCCTCCTACTGGGAAGGTTGAATCGACTCTGCTATTCGGGCCGCAACTGTGAGATTCTGAATCGGAGTATGGTATACCTTAGGCGGAGGTGGGAAAAGTTGTCATCGACTGGAATCAGGAATCCGCTCTCGAGCACACTCGTCGAGAGCGCGCTGAAGGTTCTCCAGTCGAGTGTGCTCGGCAAAATTAGCCAAGCGCACCTCTTATAAGGCCCGAGCCTCGGGTGTTTCTCCAACAATGGGTCTATGGAGTGCATCCATGTTGCGGCGATGAAGTTCCTCCCTCTGCTGCGAAGAGAGGGGTTCGGGATGGTGCTCCTCATGGACGCGCGACGGATCACCGCCACCATCCTCGCCGTCAGCGTGGCGGAAACCAGGCGGACTACATGGTCCATTTGTTGGGGAACGTAGTAATTTACAAAAAATTCCTATGCACACGCAAGATCATGGTGATGCATAGCAACAAGAGGGGAGAGTGTTGTCCACGTACCCTCGTAGACCGAAAGCGGAAGCATTAGCACAACGTGGTTGATGTAGTCGTACGTCTTCACGGCCCGACCGATCAAGCACTGAAACTACGGCACCTCCGAGTTCTTTCACACGTTCAGCTCGATGACCTCCCCCGTACTCCGATCCAGCAGAGTGTCGAGGGAGAGTTCCGTCAGCATGACGGCGTGGTGACGATGATGATGTTCTACCGTCGCAAGGCTTCGCCTAAGCACTGCTATGATATTATTGAGGAGGACTATGGTGGAGGGGGGCACCGCACACGGCTAAGAGATCAATGATCAATGGTTGTGTCTATGGGGTGCCCCCCTCCCCCGTATATAAAGGAGTGAAGGAGGGGGCCGGCCAAGGGGGTGGCACGCCCTAGGGGGAGTCCAACTCCCACCGGGAGTAGGACTCCCCCTTTCCTATTAGGAGAGGGAGAGGGAAGGAAGAGGAAGGAGGGAGGAAGGAAAGGGGGGCCGACCCCCCTCCCAATTCAGATTGGGCTTGGGGGCGCGCCCCCTCCCTTGCTCCTTTCCCCTCCTTTCCACTAAAGCCCAATAAGGCCCATATACCTCCCCGGGGGTTCTGATAACCTCCCGGAGCTCCGGTATTGTCCCAATCTCACCTGGAACCTTTTCGGTGTCCAAATATAGTCGTCCAATACATCGATCTTCATGTCTCGACCATTTCGAGACTCCTCATCATGCCCGTGATCACATCCGGGACTCCGAACAACCTTCGGTACATCAAAACTCATAAACTCATAATATAACTGTCATCAAAACTTTAAGCGTGCGGACCCTACGGGTTCGAGAACTATGTAGACATGACCGAAACACGTTACCGGTCAATAACCAATAGCGGAACCTGGATACTCACATTGGCTCCTGCATATTCTATGAAGATCTTTATCGGTCAAACCGCATAACAACATACATTGTTCCCTTTGTCATCGGTATGTTACTTGCCCGAGATTCGATCATCGGTATCCCAATACCTAGTTCAATCTCGTTACCAGCAAGTCTCTTTACTCGTTACGTAATGCATCATTCCACAACTAACTCATTAGTTACATTGCTTGGAAGGCTTATAGTGATGTGCATTACCGAGAGGGCCCAGAGATACCTCTCCGACAATCGGAGTGACAAAACCTAATCTCGAAATACGCCAACTCAACATGTACCTTTGGAGACACCTGTAGAGCTCCTTTATAATCACCCAGTTACATTGTGACGTTTGGTAGCACACAAAGTGTTCCTCCGGTAAATAGGAGTTGCATAATCTCATAGTCATAGGAACATGTATAAGTCATGAAGAAAGCAATACTAAACGATCAAGTGCTAAGCTAATGGAATGGGTCAAGTCAATCACATCATTCTCCTAATGATGTGATCCCGTTAATCAAATGACAACTCATGTCTATGGCTAGACAACTTAACCATCTTTGATTCAACGAGCTAGTCAAGTAGAGGCATACTAGTGACACTATGTTTGTCTATGTATTCACACATATATTATGTTTCCGGTTAATACAATTCTAGCATGAATAATAAACATTTATCATGAAATAAGGAAATAAATAATAACTTTATTATTGCCTCTAGGGCATATTTTCTTCAGTCTCCCACTTGCACTAGAGTCAATAATCTAGTTCACATCATCATGTGATTTAACACCAATATTCATATCTGTATATGATTAACACCCATAGTTCACATCATCATGTGACCAACACCCAAAAGGTTTACTAGAGTAAATAATCTAGTTCACATCGCTATGTGATTAACACCCAAAGAGTACTAAGGTATGATCATGTTTTGCTCGTGAGAGAAATTTAGTCAACGGGTCTGTCACATTCAGAGTCGTGTGTATTTTGCAAATATTCTATGTCTACAATGCTCTACACGAAGCTACTCTAGCTAATTGCTCCCACTTTCAATATGTATCCAGATTGGGACTTAGAGTCATCTGGATTAGTGTAAAAGCTTGCATCGATGTAACTCTTTATGGTGAACTCTTTTATCACCTCCATAATCGAGAAACATCTCCTTAGTCCTCACTAAGGATATGCTTGACCGCTGTCGAGTGATCTACTGCTAGATCAAAAAAAATTATACTCCCTTGCCAAATTCAGATCAAGGTATACAATAGGTCTGGTACACAGCATAACATACTTTATAGAACCTATGACTGAGGCATAGGGAATGACTTTTCATTCTCTTTCTATTTTTCTGCCATGGTCGGGTTTTGAGTCATTACTCAACTTCACACCTTGCAACACAAGCAAGAAACTCCTTCTTTGACTATTCCATTTTGAACTACTTAAAATCTTATCAAGGTATGTACTCATTGAAAAATCTTATCAAGCGTCTTGATCTATTTCTATAGATCTTGATGCTCAATGTGTAAGCAGCTTCACCGAGGTCTTTCTTTGAAAAACTCTTTTCAAATACTCCTTTATGCTTTCCAGAAAACTCTACATTATTTCCGATCAACAATATGTTATTCACATATACTTATCAGAAATGTTGTAGTGCTCCCACTCACTTTCTTGTAAATACAGGCTTCACCGCAAGTCTGCATAAAACTATATGCTTTGATCAACTCATCAAAGCGTATATTCCAACTCCGAGATGCTTGCACTAGTCCATAGATGGATCACTAGAGCTTGCACATTTTGTTAGCACCTTTAGGATTGACAAAACCTTCTAGTTGCATCATATACAACTCTTATTTAATAAATCCATTAAGGAATGCAGTTTTGACATCCATTTGCCAGATTTCATAAAATGTGGCAATTGCTAATATGATTCGGACAGACTTAAGCATCGATACGACTGAGAAAATCTCATCGTATTCAACACCTTGAACTTGTGGAAAAACCTTTTGCGACAAGTTGAGCTTTGTAGATAGTAACACTACTATTAGCATCCGTCTACCTCTTGAAGATCCATTTATTTTCTATGGCTTGCCGATCATCGGGCAAGTCCACCAAGGTCCACACTTTGTTCTCATACATGGATCCAATCTCAGATTTCATGGCCTCAAGCCATTTCACGGAATCTGGGCTCATCATCGCTTCCTCATAGTTCGTAGGTTCGCCACCGTCAAGTAACATGACCTCCAGAATAGGATTACCGTACCACTCTGGTGCGGATCTTACTCTGGAAGACCTATGAGGTTCTGTAGTAACTTAATTTGAAGTTTCATGATCATCATCATTAACTTCCTCACTAATTGGTGTAGGAATCACTGGAACTGATTTCTGTGATGAACTATTTTCCAATTCATGAGAAGGTACAATTACCTTATCAAGTTCTACTTTCCTCCCACTCACTTCTTTCAAGAGAAACTCCTTCTCTAGAAAGGATCCATTTTAGCAACGAATATCTTGCCTTCGGATCTGTGATAGAAGGTGTACCCAACAGTTTCCTTTGGGTATTCTATGAAGACGCACTTCTCCGATTTGGGTTCGAGCTTATCAGGTTGAAACCTTTTTGACATAAGCATCACAGTCCCAAACTTTAAGATACGACAACCTTGGTTTCTTGCCAAATCACAATTAATAAGGAGTCGTCTCAATGGATTTTGCTGGTGCCCTATTTAAACTGAATGCAGCTGTCTCTAATGCATAACCCCAAAACGATTGTGGTAAATCGGTAAGAAACATCATAGATCGCACCATATCCAATAAAGTGCGGTTATGACGTTCGGACACACCATTACGCTGGGTGGTCCATGTGGCGTGGGCTGTGAAACTTTTCCACGTTGTTTTAAATGAAGGCCAAACTTGTCACTCAAGTATTCTCCTCTACGATCAGATTGTAGAAATTTTATTTTCTTGTTATGATGATTCTCCACTTCACTTCTGAAATTCTTTGAACTTTTCAAATGTTTCATACTTGTGTTCATTAAGTAGATATACCCATATCTGCTCAAATCATCTGTGAAGGTCAGAAAATAATGATACCCGCCGCTAGCTTCAACACTCATCGGATCGCATACATCAGTATGTATTATTTCCAATAAGTCAGTTGCTCGCTCCATTGTTCTGGAGAACGGAGTTTTAGTCATCTTGCCCAAAAGGCACGGTTCGCAAGCATCAAATGATTCATAACCAAGTGATTTCGAAAATCCATCTTTATGGAGTTTCTTCATGAGCTTTACACCGATATGACCCAAACGGCAGTGCCACAAATAAGTTGCACTATCATTATCAACTTTGCATCTTTTGGCATCAATATTATGAATATGTGTATCACTATGATCGAGATCCAACAAACTATTTTATTGGGTGTATGACCATTGAGGGTTTTATTCATGTAAACAGAACAACAAATATTCTCTGATTTTAAATGAATAACCGTATTGCAATAAACATGATCAAATCATATTCATAGTCAACGCAAACGCCAAATAACATTTATTTAGGTTTAACACTAATCCCGAAAGTATAGGGAGTGTGCAATGATGATCATATAAATCTTGGAACCAGATCCAACACACATCGTCACTTCACCCTCAACTAGTCTCTGTTTATTCTGTAACTCCTGTTTCGAGTTACTAATTTTTAGCAACCGAACAAGTATGAAATACCCAGGGGTTACTATAAACACTAGTAAGGTACACATCAATAACCTGTATATCAAATATACCCTTGTTCACTTTTCCATCCTTCTTATCTACCAAATATTTAGGGCATTTCCACTTCTAGTGACCATTTCCTTTGCAGTAGAAGCACTCAGTTTTAGGCTTTGGTCCAGCTTTGGGCTTCTTCGCGGGAGTGACAACTTGCTTGCCATTCTACTTGAAGTTCCCTTTCTTTCCCTTTGCCTTTTACTTGAAAGTAGTGGTCTTGTTAATCATCAACACTTGATGCTCTTTCTTGATTTCTACCTTCGTCGATTTCAACATCACGAAGATCTCGGGAATCGTTTTCATCATCCCTTGCATACTATAGTTCATCACGAAGTTCTAGTAACTTGGTGATGGTGACTAGAGAACTCTGTCAATCACTATCTTATCTGGAAGATTAACTCCCACTTGATTCAAGCGATTATAGTACCCAGACAATATGAGCACATGCTCACTAGTTGAGCGATTCTCCTCCATCTTTTAGCTATAGAACTTGTTAGAGACTTCATATCTCTCAACTTGGGTATTTGCTTGAAATATTAACTTCAACTCCTGGAACATCTCATATGGTCCATGACGTTCAAAACGTCTTTGAAGTCCTGATTCTAAGCCGTTAAGGATGGTGCACTAAACTATCAAGTAGTCATCATATTGAGCTAGTCAAACATTTATAACGTCTGCATCTGCTCCTGCAATATGTCAGTCACCTAGCGGTGCATCAAGGACATAATTCTTCTGTGCAGCAATGAGGATAAACCTCAGATCACGGATCTAATCCGCATCATTGCTACTAATAACTTTCAACATAGTTTTTCTCTAGGAACATATCAAAAATAAACATAGGGAAGCAACAACGCGAGCTATTGATCTACAACATAATTTGCGAAATACTATCAGGACTAAGTTCATGATAAATTAAAGTTCAATTAATCATATTACTTAAGAACTCCCACTTAGATAGACATCCCTCTAATCATCTAAGTGATCACGTGATCCAAATCAACTAAACCATGTCCGATCATCATGTGAGATGGAGTAGTTTTCAATTGTGAACATCACTATGTTGATCATATCTACTATATGGTTCACGCTTGACCTTGCGGTCTCAGTGTTCCGAGGCCATATATGTATATGCTAGGCTTGTCAAGTTTAACCCGAGTATTCCGCGTGTGCAACTGTTTTGCACCCGTTGTATTTGAACGTAGAGCCTATCACACCCGATCATCACATGGTGTCTCAGCACGAAGAACTTTCGCAACGGTGCATACTCAGGGAGAACACTTATACCTTAAATTTAGTGAGAGATCATATTACAAATCTACCATCGAACTAAGCAAAATAAGATGTATAAAAGATAAACATCATATGCAATCAAAATACGTGACATGATATGGCCATGATCATCTTGCGCCTTTGATCTCCATCTCCAAAGTACTGTCATGATCTCTATCGTCACCGGCACGACACCATGATCTCCATCATCTTGATCTATATCAATGTTTCGTCACATGGTCGTCTCGCCAATTATTGCTCTTGCAACTATTGCTATCGCATAGCGATAAAGTAAAGCAATTATTTGGTGCTTGCATCTTATGCAATTAAGAGACAACCATAAGGCTTCTGCCAGTTGCCGATAACTTCAACAAAACATGATCATCTCATACAACAACTTATGTCTCATCACATCTTGACCATATCACATCACAACATGCCCTGCAAAAACAAGTTAGACGTCCTCTACTTTGTTGTTGCAAGTTTTATGTGGCTGCTACGGGCTGAGCAAGAACCGTTCTTACCTACGAATCAAAACCACAATGATAGTTCGTCAAGTTAGTGATGTTTTAACCTTCTCAAGGACCGGGCGTAGCCACACTCGGTTCAACTAAAGTTGGAGAAACTAACACCCGCCAGCCACCTGTGTGCAAAGCACGTCGCTAGAACCAGTCTCGCGTAAGCGTACACGTAATGTCGGTCCGGGCCGCTTCATCCAACAATACCGCCAAACCAAAGTATGACATGCTGGTAAGCAGTATGACTTGTATCGCTCACAACTCACTTGTGTTCTACTCGTGCATATAACATCTACGCATAAAACCAGGCTTGGATGCCACTGTTGGGGAACGTAGTAATTTCAAAAAAAATCCTACGCACACGCAAGATCATGGTGATGCATAGCAACGAGAGGGGAGAGTGTCGTCCACGTACCCTCATAGACCGAAAGAGGAAGCGTTAGCACAAAGCGGTTGATGTAGTCGTACGTCTTCACGGCCCGACCGATCAAGCACCGAAACTACGGCACCTCCGAGTTCTTGCACACGTTCAGCTCGATGACGTCCCCCGTACTCCGATCCAGCAGACTGTCGAGGGAGAGTTCCGTCAGCAAGACGGCATGGTGACGATGATGATGTTCTACCATCGCAGGGCTTCGCCTAAGCACCGCTACGATATTATCGAGGAGGACTATGGTGGAGGGGGCACCGCACACGGCTAAGAGATGGATGATCAATTGTTGTGTCTATGGGGTGCCCCCCTCCCCCGTATATAAAGGAGTGGAGGAGGGGGCGGCCAAGGGGGTGGCGCGCCCTAGGGGTGGAGTCCAACTCCCACCAGGAGTAGGACTCCCCCCTTTCCTATTAGGAGAGGGAGAGGGAAGGAAGAGGAAGGACGGAGGAAGGAAAGGGGGGGCGGCCCCCCTCCCAATTCGGATTGGGCTTGGGGGGCGCCCCCCCCCCCTTTCTCCTTTCCCCTCCTTTCCACTAAGGCCCAATAAGGCCCATATACCTCCCGGGGGGTTCCGATAACCTCCCGAAGCTCCGGTATTGTCCCAATCTCACCCGGAACCTTTCTAGTGTCCAAATATAGTCGTCCAATATATTGATCTTCATGTATCGAACATTTCGAGACACCTCGTCATGTCCGTGATCACATCCGAGACTCAGAACAACCTTCGGTACATCAAAACTCATAAACTCATAATACAACTGTCATCGAAACTTTAAGCGTGCGGACCCTATGGGTTCGAGAACTATGTAGACATGACCGAAACACGTTACCGGTCAATAACCAATAGCGGAACCTGGATGCTCATATTGGCTCCTGCATATTCTACGAAGATCTTTATCGGTCAAACCGCATAACAACATAGTTGTTCCCTTTGTCATCAGTATGTTACTTGCCCGAGATTCGATCATCGGTATCCCAATACCTAGTTCAATCTTGTTACCGGCAAGTCTCTTTACTCGTTATGTAATGCATCATTCCGCAACTAACTCATTAATTACATTGCTTGCAAGGCTTATAGTGATGTGCATTACCGAGATGGCCCAGAGATACCTCTCCGACAATCGGAGTGAAAAAACCTAATCTCGAAATACGCCAACTCAACATGTACCTTTGGAGACACCTGTAGAGCTCCTTTATAATCACCCAGTTATGTTGTGACGTTTGGTAGCACACAAAGTGTTCCTCCAGTAAACGGGAGTTGCATAATCTCATAGTCATAGGAACATGTATAAGTCATGAAGAAAGCAATAGCAACATACTAAACGATCAAGTGCTAAGCTAACGGAATGGGTCAAGTCAATCACATCATTCTCCTAATGATGTGATCCCGTTAATCAAATGACAACTCATGTCTATGGCTAAGAAACTTAACCATATTTGATTCAACGAGCTAGTCAAGTAGAGGCATACTAGCGACACTATGTTTGTCTATGTATTCACACTTGTATTATGTTTCCGGTTAATACAATTCTAGCATGAATAATAAACATTTATCATGAAATAAGGAAATAAATAATAACTTTATTATTGCCTCTAGGGCATATTTCCTTCATCATTGACCATCAAGACTTCAGCCGTAGGGTCGCCGCTATCGCACTCGGATATGGTCTCCGTGGAGCCAGTCGACAGATCGAACAGGCCATGGAGAGTTTCGTCGGGCTCGATTGCCGCGACTTGATGGGTGGCCGAATGCCGAGCCACCGCGTGTTTCACCCACCGCTGAAGCCGCGACCGACCGGATTGCTTGCAGCGGCGAATAGCGGGGAGGGAAGACACCATCAGAGCCGACCGATACTGAGTCGACGGCTGTCGGAGAAGGACGTCGCGAATGCACGCGCGAAAGTGCGTCGCCCCTCGGATGGGGAGCGCCTCAACGTCAAGGGGAGCTTCCTGGAGCCAAGCGGAGTCGTCGGCGATGAAAACGAGTGCGCCGAGACGGATCTCGCGACCCTCAGCCAACCCACCACCGGAAACCATGATGATGAGGATCGGAAAAATTTGCAACTTCACCAGTAAGTCGCTAAGACACCTGCCCCATGGTGGGCGCCAACTGTCGTGGTTCTAAGACTGACAGTAGAAAGGGGGTAGGTATGGAGAGGCAAGATCCAGCTATGGTGAAGGTGTGCACACAAGATTTACGAGTTTAGGCCCTTCTCGGTGGAAGTAATAGCCCTACGTCGCGGTGCCCGGAGGCGGTCGACTGGATTATATGTGTGTGATGTTACAGGGGGTGCGAACCCTTGTCCCAGAGGAGGGGGTGGCTTATATAGAGTGTGCCAGGACCCCAGCCGTCCTCCATTACAAGGGGCTTAATGTACCTAAGGTAGGGACGTTACTGGTAACGCCAGCCTTAAGTGTTATTTATGACCTTAAAGACTACGGAGTGAACGCCTGACCGTTGCAATATTGAGTGACTCCTGATATTCGGTAGGTCGAGTGACTCCTTGAGTGGTCGAGTGGCAATAGGTAGGGGTCGCCCGAGTGATATGACTGTCGAGTGAATTGCACTCGATATCTTTGGATGGGCGTCCCTTGTTGCTCCTTGGACATCTTATCTTCCAGGGTAGTGGCCTTCGGTAGGATGTATAGGTCAGGCCTATGACCCTACCCCAGGTTTGTATCCTCATCAATGACAAAATGGTATCTCGCTAGCTCTTTCTGAGACCGTAAAACATAAATGCAGAGCACCCCTGAAGATCAAGGACTAACTAGACATTATAATTCATGGCAAAAGAGATCCAGTCACACTCATTGTCAATATCAATTAATAACAACGCATGCAAATGATGGTGGTGCTCGCTAACTGGTGCTTTTCATAAGAGGATGATGACTCAGCAATATAAGTAAATAGATAGGCCCTTCGTAGAGGGAAGCAGGGATTAGCAGAGGTGCCAGAGCTTGAGCTTTTAAAACGGAGATGAATTTAATTTTGAGCTGTATCTTTCATTGTCAACATAACAACCAAGAGATCTCACTATCTTCCATGCTAGATATATTATAGGCGGTTCCCAAGCAGAATGGTAAAGTTTTTACTCCCCCTCCACCAACAATCACACTCCACGGCTGATCCGGAACAACAGGTACCGTCCATACCAACAACAGTCCTGGGCGAGTTTTGTCTGAAGTTATATTTTGATTTTATTTCGAGCATGGAACTGGGCATCCCGATTACCAGCCACTTTCTCATGAATGACAAGTGAATCAACACTCATCGTGAGAATAACCCACCTAGCATGGAAGATATTGACAGCCCCTAGTCACTACATAAGCGATTCGGGCATACTAAACAGATTATTGTTTGAAGGTTTAGAGTTTGGCACATGCAAATTTACTTGGAACGTCACGTAAATACCGCATATAGGTAGGTGTGGTGGACTCATATGGAACAACTTTGGGTTTAAGGAAGTGGATGCACAAGCAATATTCCCGCTTCTTACAAGTGAAGGCTAGCAAAAGATTGAGGAGCGACCAACTAGAGAGCGACAACGGTCATAAACATGCATTGAGATTAACCAACATTGAGTGCAAGCATGAGTAGGATATAAATCACCATGAACATAAATATCGTGGAGGCTATGTTGATTTTGATTCAACTACATACGTGAACATGTGCCAAGTCAAGCCACTTAAATCATTCAAAGGAGGATACCATCCTACCATACTACATCATAACCATTTTAATTTGCATGTTGGCACTCAAGACAAACCATTATAAACTCCTAGCTAATTAAGCATGACATGAGTAACTATAATCCCTAATTGTCATTGCAAACATGTTTCATTCACAATGGCCTGAATCAAGAACGATGAGCTAATCATATTTACAAAAACGAAATAGGTCGAGTTCGTACCAGCTTTTCTCCATCTCAATCATTTCATCATATATCGTCAATATTGCCTTTCACTTGCACGACTGAACAGTGTGAAAAATAATAAGAGTGCACGTGCATTGGACTAAGCTGGAATCTGCAAACATTTATTCAAAGGAGAAGACAAGGTAATATGGGCTCTCTGTTAGATCAACAATAATGCATATGAGAGCCACTCAACATTTTCATCATGGTCTTCTCGTTATGACCCAAAGAACAAGGAAAAGAATTTCAAAGAAACACACTAGAATATTTTTTAAGTTTTTTGTTTTTCTGAAGAAAGTAAAACAAGAACGAGAAAAACTATTTACACGGGAAAGCTCCCAACAAGCAAAGGAAGAACGAGAAATCTTTTGGGATTTTCTTTTAATACTACAACTAATTAAACTAGAAAGAAAAATTAAAAAGAAGCGAGAACTAATTTTTTTGGATTTTCTCAAACTTTTTCAAACACACAAGAAGGCAAGAAAAATAAATAAACCAGCATGGATAAACAATGAAAAAGTATGAACACCGACAACTAAAATGAGTGTGTGAACATGAATGTAATGTCGGTGAGAGATACGTACTCCATCTTTAGCATTATTATGTAACCTTCTTGCAATAATAGCCCCCAAGTTATATCTTTTATCACTCACTACCGCACACTTCAGGACACTAAGATATGATGCACAATGGTGGCTATGATCATGTTTACCATTAATGCATCTACCTATAAAGAGAGCAAAATAATGTATAGCAGGAAAGTGAATGCTCCCTATAGTAGCTTGTGTTACATTTCTAGTTTCTCCCCTGGTGATGCTAGCAAGGAACTTAGAACAATCAATTTTACAAGGCTCACTATAAATGCCCCATTGGGGAATTTTGCATGCAACACTAAAATCTTCTAAGTCCATGGTATAAGATTTATCATAAAGATCAAATGGAACAAAATGAGTACTGCACTGGGATGTAAACTTAAATCTTCGCACAAATAAATCAGTGAGGTAGTAGTGCTGCCGACACTTATCTGACACGAAGTCCTCAAGACCAGCATTTTGTACGTATGCGTCAAATTCCTCCTTAAAACCATCATGAACCATGAATTGATCCGGTGGCCATTCACAAGGCTGCACTAGAGCTTCCCTCAGTGGTTCAAGGTCTGGCTCACGTATTGCAAGTCTTGGGGCCTTCTTCATTGAGGAATCCCCTTGGTATATCATCCTAAACATTTTTCTTCCTCTGAAATTTTTAGTGACTCAAAATAAAAGTGAACAAAACTCAACAAAATTGATAGCAACTACTCCTACCAGTGTCTAGGGGCTATATTGTGCATCAGAACTACTTTGGACCATATAAATTTGGCATGCAAGCTCAAGAACAAGGTCACCACAGTAGCAAAAATTTGCAATATATAAAGCACTAGAACAAAAACTAATTGGACCATTGGAGGAGTCACATACCGAAGAACAATCCCCCAAAATAGTTTTGCAAATGGAGCTTTGAGCAAGGAGATCGAAAATGGCAGCAAAACAAGCTCGAACACGAGTTTGAGCAACGTGATGATTTTTTCTAGAGGAAGACAAAGTGGATGGGTGCTGGAATAAGTGAGGGGGATCCATGTGGGGTCCACAAGCCACCTAGGCATGCCCGGGGGTGGGCGTGCCCTAAGGGCTTGTGTCCCACTGGTGCTACCCCCTGGTGTGTTCTCAGTGCCAAAAATTCTTCAATATTCTATAAAAAATCATACTCAATTTTCAGCGCATTTGGAGAACTTTCATTTTTGGGACATTTTTTATTGCACGGATAATTCAGAAAACAGGCAAATAATAGTATTTTTGCTTTAATTACTCTAAATAATAGAAAGTAAAAAGTGGGTACAGAAAGTTGTGCTTTCTAAATTCATCCATCTCATGCCCATCAAAAGGAATCCATTAACAAGGTTGATCAAGTCTTATTAACAAACTTCTTCTGAATGACATGAAACCGGATAATTTTTGAATAACATTAGGTTATCTCAACTGGGATATGCATGTCCCCAACAATAAGAATATCATATTTATTTTTGACAGTAGGAATAGGGAATTCAAAACCTCCAATATCAATAGTTGAAATTTTTCCAATAGAATTGCTGCTATTAACTTGAGATTGTTTCTTCGGAAAGTGTACCATACGCTCATTACCATTGACATGAAAAGTGGCATTGCCCTTGTTGCAATCAATAACAACCCCTGCTGTATTCAAAAAGGGTCTACCAAGGATGATCGACATACTGTCGTCCTCGGGTATATCAAGAATAACAAAGTCCGTTAAAATAGTAACATTTGAAACTACGACAGGCACATCCTCACAAATACTGATGGGTATAGGAGTTGATTTATAATCCATTTGCAAAGAGATTTCAGTTGGTGTCAACTTATTCAAATCAAGTCTATGATATAAAGAGAAAGGCATAACACTAACACCGGCTCCCAAATCACATAAAGCAGTTTTAACATAGTATCTTTCAATGGAGCATGGTATAGTTGGTATTCCAGGATCTCCAAGTTTCTTTGGTATTCCACCCTTAAAAGTGTAATTAGCAAGCATGGTGGAAATTTCAGCTTCCGGTATCTTTCTTTTATTTGTAACAATATCTTTCATATACTTAGCATAAGGAGACATTTTCACAGTCAAACGCATGCACAAAAAGACAGGTCTAAGCATTTCAACAAAGCGCTCAAAATCCTCATCATCATTTTTCTTGGATGGTTTAGGAGGAAAGGGCATGGGTTTCTGAACCCATGGTTCTCTTTCTTTACGATGCTTCCTAGCAATGAAGTCTCTCTTATCATATCTTTTATTCTTAGGTTGTGAGTTATCAAGATCAACAGCAGGTTCAATCTCCACATCATTATCATTACTAGTTAAGCATCAACATGAACATTATCATTAACATTATCACTAGGTTCATGTTCATCATTAGATTGTGTCTCAGCATCAGAAATAGAAATATCATCTGGATTCTCAGGTGTGTCTGCAACAGGTTCACTAGAAGCATGCAAAGTACTATCAGTTTTCTTTTTCTTTTTATTACTAGGACTAGGTGCATCAATATTAATTCTCTGAGAATATTGTTCAATTCTCCTAGGATGGCCCTCAGGATACAAAGGTTCCTGGGTCATTTTACCACCTCTAGTCATAACTCTAACAACATTATCATTCACCTTATTATTCATCTCATTAGGCAAATCATTTTGTGCCTTAAGAACTTGTTGAGTTTTTACCATGTAAGCATGTTTATTAATAATTTTGAGATCATTAAAAGTTCTACACATGTAGTCTCCCAAATATTCAAGCATATAAGCATTTCATTTCAATTGTCTACTAACATAAGCATTGAAGTTTTCTTGTTTAACAATAAAGTTATCAAATCATCCAATCATTGACTAGCAGACTTGTTATAAGGAATATCACCTTCACCAAATCTATAGATAGAGTTTACCTTTACTACCTGTGTTGGGTTATCAAGACCATGTATTTCTTCAATAGGTGGTAAATTCTTAACATCTTCAGCTTTAATACCTTTTTCTTTAATAGATTTCTTTGCCTCTTGCATATCTTCAGGATTGAGAAATATAATACCTCTTTTCTTTGGAGTTGGCTTAGGTGGTGGTTCAGGAAGAGTCCAATCATTATCATTACTCAATATATTATTCAATAGCACTTCAGCTTGCTCAACAGTTTGTTCCCTGAAAACACAACCAGCACAACTATCTTGGTGGTCCCTAGAAGCATCGGTTAGTCCATTATAAAATATATCAAGTATTTCATTTTTCTTGAGAGGATGATCAGGCAAAGCATTAAGTAATTAGAGAATCCTCCCCCAAGCTTGTGGGAGACTCTCTACTTCGATTTGCACAAAGTTGAATATTTCTTGTAAAGCGGCTTGTTTCTTATGAGCAGGAACATATTTTTCAGAGAAGTAATATATCATATCCTGGGGACTACGCACACAACCAGGAGCAAGAGAATTAAACCATATCTTAGCATCATCCTTTAACGAGAAAGGAAACAACTTAAGAATATAGTAGTAATGAATTTTTTCCTCATGAGCAAATAGGGTGGCTATATCATTCAATTTGGTATGGTGTGCCACAACAGTTTCAGATTCACAACCATGGAAAGGATCAGATTCAACCAAAGTAATTAACTCAGGATCGACGGAGAATTCATAATCCTTATCAGTAACAAAGATAGGTGAATTAGCATATTTAGGATCATATTGCATTCTAGCATTCAAAGATTTTGCTTTCCACTTGCATAGTAATTTCTTAAGATCATCTCTATCCTTACAAGCAAGAAAGTCCCTAGCTACCGCTCCATCCATAACATAACCCTCAGGTATATCAAGCAATTCATATCTAGGAGAGCTAGGTCTAGCAGGTGTCTCAAAGTGTTTAGTTTCAATAATTTCATCAGTTTCAGAAATATCATCAGTTTGAGCATTAACTCTAGCAAGTTGTTCATCAAGAAATTCACCCAATGGCACAGTATTATCAAACAAAGAAGTAGTGTAAGTGCATCTAGTGCCACCCCTAGTTGGTTTTGGAGTATTGACGGCAAAGTTGGTTGAGGGACTAATGCGTTTGTGAGAATTGCAGGATAACGCAGGAAGTGTCCCTCATTGATTCGGTTTACCTACCGGAGATGACCCCTAAAAATGTATGAAGACATTGAAGACAATGGTGGAATATGAAGATATTCATATTGAATACTATGACATGAGAAGACATTGAGTGAAGACTATGGAGCACGAAGACTGTGTTGTCTCGCTATTTCCTTTCTCTTCTTTGTTGAGTCATAGGAACCACCGTACTGTTAAGTGGGGTCCAAGTGAACTAAGTCAGAATGACTGAAGTGATGCTCAACCCAAATCCTATGTCTTCGAGCGAAGACAATGAGAGCAAATCTTATCCAGAGCTGGATGAGTCAGCTTTGCTTGTAGCCCAAGTAAAGTTGCCGTGTGTGTTTGAAATCTGACCGTTGGAACACGTGTCAGTTCCTTAGTGACCCAGGGTCATTTCCGACATATCAGGTCGGGTTGCCCAGTGGCTATAAATAGCCCACCCCCTACACCATAAATTGGTGGCTGCTCAGAGTTAGTGCACGGCTTTTGTCGTTTGAGAGCAACCCACCTCGAATCCTTTGAGAGAGAGAAATCCTTGCGAGGACCAAGCCCAAACACCCAGAGCCAAAGAGTGTTAGGCATCACTGAAGTCTTTCTGTCTGTGTGACCTGAAGACTTGTTACACTTGAGGACTGTGAATCCTCCAGCCGGTTAGGCGTCGCGTTCTGAGCATCCAAGAGTCATTGTGGATTGCCGGTGAACAAAGTCTGTGAAGGTTCGGAAGTCTACCTTGAAGACTTACCAGAGTGATTGGGCGAGGACTGGGTGTCCTTAGCTCAAGGGGAATAAGGTGAAGACATGGTCTTCTGAGTTGAATCTAACCCTCCCTAACCAGACGTACAGTTGTCACAACAACTGGAACTGGTCCAACAAATCCTGTGTCTTCAACAAGTGACTGGTTCTATCCCTTCCCATCCTTTACTTAGAGTTTGTCTTCGTGAAGTCATTGCCTATCTGTCGTACCTGTTTGACTTCATTGCTTGACTACTATCATTGATTGGCTTCATACTATCTTCCATCCTGATCCTTACTACTTAGCTTCCATTAGTCCTGTTCTTTCATATCATTGCATACTTGACTATGGTTTGCTTATTGTAGTTTATCTTCCGCTGCATATCAATTAGGTCATTTCGATTGTTTGTCTTCGAAACTTTCAAGTTTTGAAGACTTTCATAAAAATCGCCTATTCACCCCCCCTCTAGTCGATACTAGCACTTTCAATTGGTATCAGAGCAAGGTACTCCCTTGTTCTGTGTGATTCGGTTTAACCACCTGGAGTTTTAGCTATGTCGACTGCAGGATTGAGGAACATATCTTGTCCCACCTTTGACGGTTATGAGTATCCTTGGTGGAAGGCCATGATGAAGAAGCGACTCGCTATGGACAGCGAACTGTGGACCGTCACTGAGATTGGTCTTACCGATCTATGCAAGATGGCGGAGGCTGATGACATTCGCAAGTATACTCTACTGAACCTCACGGCGAAGGATGTTATCTGCTCCTGTCTGTCCCGAAATCAGTTCAGGAACATCATGCACCTCAATCATGCGAAGCTAATCTGGGACCGTCTTTCTGAGGTCTATGAAGGTCATCATACTCGTTATGATCCTTGGTTTGAGGACTACAAGGAGTCTCTTAAAGAGATGACTTTTGCACCTGAATCGCCATCATCTTCACCATGCCTTATGGAAAGGGGTGATAAGGTAACTGAAAGCTACCTCTCTGAAACTAGTGATGATGAATCAGGTGATGAATTTGGCCCCAGTTACGTCAAGCTTGCTTCCCTTGCCACTAAACAACAAAGAGTCTTGGAAAGGGTTCAAGACATGCTTAGTAAGAGCGATGATATGTTGGGTTAAAGAAATGGATCAGTCAAAAGCATTGGCTGAGAGTCTTTAGAGACTTCATTCCAAGTTTGACACCCTTCAAGATCAACATAATGCTCTCTTGTCTGATCATGAGAAGCTTTCTTCTGAATGTCTTCAAACAAAGCAAGACCTTGAAAAGATAAGAGTGGATTATGAAGATCTTCAGAAGGAGCGCGATTCATTACTTGCTCAACAAATCAGCGTTACACAGAAAGGATTTGAACCACCATGTCTAAAATGCATTGAGCGTGATAACGCTACATCTGTTGCTGAATGTTCCACTGTTGCTACTGTTTCATTGTCTTCACCTACCGATGTGGTTACTAACCCCTCTACGGAGGATACCACTACTATTGCTGATGAAAATGCTAGGTTGAAGACATTGCTTGAAACAGGGATGTATAAAAGTCTGAAAGGACATCAGACACTTTGCGATGTCCTCAAAAAGCAGATTCTGAACTGAAATCCTAGGAAAGAGGGTGTTAGGTTCGAGAGGAAAATGAATGGTGATGGCTCCTACTGGAAGCCTGAGCAGTATCCCAAAACCACATGGGTTGCTGCAAAGGAACCTTCAGTAGATCCGTCCACCTTATCTGGCTTTACTTGCACTAACCCTATCATCATTGATGAATCCTTTGATGCAAACTATAAACTGTTCAAGAATCAGAATGGTGAAGTGTTTGCCAGGTATATTGGTACTAACTGCAGGAATGGACCACCTATGAAGAAGATCTGGGTACCTAAGCAGTGCATTGAGAATCTTCCTGTGAATGTCATCATGACACCACCAAGGAAGAAGACAAACCCCAGACCTAAGGCTTCATATGGCCCAAAGGCTTCATACAGATACAGGACTCACCTGAGTCACCCTAACGCCAATGTTTTGTAGGGAAATCATACTCAGACTTATGAATATGAGCGTGTGTCTTCAAACCGCTATGTTCATAGAACTAAGAACTTTTCTGCTTATTCATATGAGTATCATTCATCTCCTGCAAGGCTATTTGCTAGGGCTCCAAAGCCAAAATTCTCAAATGCTGCACTTAGACTCATTGCTTCTAAGCCACCCCTGAAAATGTGGGTGGTGAAGAAGAATTAACTTTCTTTTGCAGATAAAGGTCTCTAGCCTGTAGTCAAAGGCTTCTGATGCTATTGCTGGGGACCTAAAACACATTAAGGACGCATGATAAAATGTCTTACTATATATTTCACATCTGGATCGCTTACCAGTCATACTATGAGTCCTAACCTTGATCTAAGCTGTGACAATCCTTGTGTGTGTCAAATGCTTATGCTTCACAACACTCTTTGTGAAGCCTATCCTCCTAACTGCACTATAGGGTATGTCACCAAAAGCTTCAGAATGGATTATGGACAGCGGATGCACAAATCATATGACTGGTGATCGAAGTCTTCTTATGGACTCAACCTTACGTCCATCCGACAAGAGTCACATCACATTTGCTGACACTGGTAAAAGCAAGGTATTGGGTCTAGGTAGAGTTGCAATCTCAAAGGATCAACACATGGATAAAGTGATGCTTGTTGAATCCCTTGGTTTCAACTTAATGTCTGTCTCAATGCTTTGTGACTTGAACATGATTGTGCTATTCGGAAAATATCGTTGCCTTGTACTAATGGAATCTGACAAGTCTCTAGTCTTTGAAGGGTATCGAAAAGATGATCTATACATGGTAGATTTCTCAGCAGGTCCACAGCTTGTCGTATGTCTTCTCGCAAAAGCTTCAGTATGCTGGCTCTGGCATCGGAGGCTGGGGCATGCTGGCATGAGGAACTTACACACATTAGTCAAGAAGAAGCATGTCATAGGCATCGAAGGTGTCAAGTTCAAGAAGGATCATCTGTGTGGTGCCTGCGAAGCTGGAAAGATGACCAGGGCAAAGCACCCCTCAAAGACAATCATGACAACATCTCAACCCTTCGAGCTGTTACACATGGACTTATTTGGACCTACTCACTACTCAACCCTCACAACAACTGCTTGTCTCTATGGCTTCGTCATTGTTGGTGACTACTCAAGATACACATGGGTGCATATAATTCTCTACAAGACTGAAGTGCAAGATGTCTTCAGACGCTTCGCCAATCGAGCAATGAACAATTATGGCGTGAAGATCAAGCACATCAGAAGTGACAATGGCACTGAATTCAAGAACACCGGACTTGATCTTTATCTGGATATAATGGGAATCACTCATGAGTTCTCTGCTCCATACACACCTCAGCAAAATGGCATCGTTGAGCGCAAGAACAGAACCCTCGTTGAGATGGCTCGAACAATGCTCGACGAATACAAGACACCAAGAAAGTTCTGGCCTGAAGCTATTGATACAGCATGTCACATCATCAACCGTGTGTACATCCATAAACTTCTGAACAAAACATCTTATGAACTCCTTACTGGCAAGAAGCCAAATGTCAGCTACTTCGGAGTATTTGGAGCTAGGTGCTGGATCAAGGATCCCCATCACAAGTCAAAATTTGCACCTAAGACTCACGAAGGCTTCATGCTTGGCTATGGAAAGGAATCGCACTCCTACAGAGTCTTCAATCTCTACCACTACAAAATCGTCGAAACTATGGACGTGAGATTTGATGAAACAAATGGTTCACAAAGAGAACTCCTGCCAAGTACACTAGAAGAAGCTCCGCCCAGCGAATCTATCAAGCTGATGGGAACTGGTGAAATCATGCCTTCTGAAGCACAGCCTGAAGAGGAACTTATCATTTCTGCACCTAAACAACCTGAAGACAATGCTCAGACCGAAGACATTCCTCCCAATGATGACAATGATCAGCAAGAGCAAAGTCTTCATCCAGTTCATCCTCGTGTTGCAAATGAAGTACAAATTGAGAAGATAATTGATAGCATCAATGCACCTGGTCCACTCACTCGCTCAAGAGCAACACAGTTAGCAAATTTCTGTGGGCATTTTTCATTCATGTCAATATCTGAACCCGAAAGTTGTTGAAGCCTTTATGGAACCTGAATGGATTCAAGCTATGCAAGAAGAACTTCAACAGTTCAAGCTGAACAATGTTTGGGAACTTGTCAAGCGACCTGACCCTCGCAAGCATAACATTATTGGCACAAAATGGATATATCGAAACAAGCAAGATGAGCATGGTCAAGTCGTCAGAAACAAAGCACGTCTTGTGGCTCAAGGATATACTCAAGTTGAAGGAATTGACTTCGATGAAACATTTGCTCCTGTTGCTAGGCTTGAAGCTATTCGCATACTGCTAGCCTATGCTAACCACCACAACATCTTGCTATATCAAATGGATGTGAAGAGTGCATTTCTCAACGGCAAGATTGAAGAAGAAGTATATGTCGCTCAACCACCTGGCTTTGAAGATCCAAAACATCCTCATATGGTGTACAAGCTAAACAAAGCACTCTATGGCCTCAAACAAGCACCTCGCACTTGGTATGATACGATCAAAGACTTCCTGAAGAGCAAAGGCTTCAAACCTGGATCCCTTAATCCCACACTCTTCACGAAGACATATGATGGTGAACTGTTTGTGTGCCAAATATATGTGGATGACATTATCTTCGACTGCACCAACCAGAAGTATAGTGATGAGTTTGGATACATGATGCAAGAGCAATATCAGATGTCCATGATGGGTGAGCTGAAATTCTTCCTTCGTCTTCAAATTCGTCAGCAAAGGAATGGCATCTTTATATCTCAAGAAAAATACCTCAAAGATTGTCTGAAGAAGTTTGGAATGGAAGATTGCAAAGGTTACACGACGCCAATGCCAGCCAAACACCATCTTGGTCCCGACGACAATGGTAAAGAGTTCGATCAAAAGGTATACCGCTCCATGATTGGTTCCTTACTTTATCTATGTGCATCTAGGCCAGATATTATGCTTAGTATTTGCATGTGTGCTCGCTTCCAAGTGGCACCAAAGGAATCGCATCACTTAGCTATGAAGCGAATTCTTCGATATTTGGCTTACACCCCAACACTTGGATTATGGTATCCAAAGGGCTCAAAATTTGATTTGGTTGGATTCTCGGATGCTGATTATGCTGGTGACAAGGTGGATCGCAAGTCTACATCAGGCACATGTCACTTTCTGGGTCGATCACTTGTCTGTTGGTCTTCAAAGAAGCAGAACTGTGTTTCACTCTCAACTACTAAATCTGAATACATTGCTGCTGGATCCTGTTGCGCTCAGCTTCTATGGATGAAGCAAACTCTCAAGGACTATGGCATCAATCTGAAACAAGTACCTCTCTTCTGCGACAACAAAAGTGCCATCAAGATAGCCAACAATCCAGTCCAGCACTCGAAGACAAAGCACATTGAAATTCGTCATCACTTTCTCAGAGATCATGTCATGAATAAAGATATTGACATCATTCACGTCAACACAGAAGAGCAACAGGCAAATATCTTCACAAAGCCCTTGGATGAGAAAAGGTTTTGCAAGTTACGGTGTGAGCTAAATATCTTGGAATCCTCAAATGTCCTGTGATCAGGCACACATCCTAACACTTATGCATGTTGATGACTTAGATGTGCAACACACGAAGTGATGTATATCTTCAATCAATGAAGACTTACACTCTGAGTGTGAATACATTAACATGGAATATGACTTCGGAGCGCCACGATAATTGTGCGCCATGTCTGGGTCTAACACTTCCTATACGGTGGGTAACACCGCCACCAAATTTCTTTGTTTGAAATGTTTCACCAATGGCGTTATTTTTGCAATGACTTCGCATTTGGTTTGTCTTCAGATTCAATTTATCTTCATGATTTTCTTCATTATGATGACTTGATTGCTTTCTGATATATATATATATATATATACTAGTGTTCTGTCCTCTACAGCATTCACTTATAGCTATGTATTCCTATTTTAATCTTTTGAACTAAGTGAATGTGATCGGACCCTAATCTCTGTATGCTTTCTATCTCAAACTCTATCTGTCCAAATCATATGCATTCTATTGAAACTGTCGAATGTCTTCTCTGCTTCCTAGTCAGCAGAAGACACAGAGACAAACATTAAGTCTGTTTTAAATGATTCATCTTTATTGGTTGAAATCCGGAGAAGCCGGAACAACCATCCGACATGCCTGGCGGGCGTGGGAACGTGGGACAACTCTGAGTATGTTGCATGCTTGCCACATGCCCCTCAGATGTGAACCGCCAGGGGACCTGCGTAATTGCGCTGTGCCGCACACTTCCTTATAAATACATGTCCCCTGCGGTAAAGAAAACCTTCTTCCACCTCTCTGCCTCATCAAAACCCTAGCGCCACTGCTAGCTCTCGACGACGCCGGCGACGAAGCGCTTAGCTGCCGCGACTTCTCCGATGCCGTCCTCACGCCGGCCGCAGACATCGTCCTCTCCGCCGTTGCCGTAGGTGTCCTCCGTCGCCAAGTTAGGGCACGGTGGATTAAACTGCTCGATCTCCTGTTCATCCCATCTAGCAGTTCCTCGTGTGGTACATGTCCGTGGGAGAATCCCTTGGTTCTCATAGTCTGCATTCGTTTGCAGAATTCTTACAGCATCACATTGATTCTCCTAAAGCTAGTTCCTGTTTGTCCGGCAAATGAAAGCCCTTGAAGCCTTTAAACGTATTGAAGCCATTCAGTTTAAAGTTCATGGCTACAGAAAAATCAGTAAGGAAGGGTGGCAGACAGCGTCGTGGGGGTACATCAAAAGATTTGCCTGATGACCTCGCAGAACTTTACAAGACAGATCCAGAGGAGAATTATCATCAGCGCAAGACACGAATCCAATGGATTCGACACTATTGGGCTGAAGAATGGTTCAAGTACAAGTTCGTGACCCAGGAATATGCAGAGAAGAATGCTATCAAGAGTCCTTGGGGTGATATTCTCTATCGAGGCCTTCAACCCAAGAACAGAGCTGAAGCTATTGCACAGGGTTTCTATCCTTGTATGGTCCATGGACCTCAGCCTGAGAATGCTAACCCAACATCATTGCTCTGGTGTCATGACGACAATCTCTTCAAGCGCAACTTCCAGCACACAAAAGCATCTGCCAAGGAAAACAAGAAGTCATTGGGATTAGACTTCAATCATGGTCCCTCTGCTCCCCATGCTGACGGCTCACGTGATGCAGAACCCAATGTCATTGGCCCCTTCTCCAACCTTGATGGCCTCATCACTTACATCTTGGTCCAAGGTGCCAAAGTGGATCACTCTGATAATGATGCTGACACTGATGAAGCCCCAGCTCCTCCTCCAAAGCCACAGAAGCTAAAGAAGCCTAAGGCTTCAAGATCAGCTGCTCCTCCAAAAGCTTCACGTGCGAAGCCACTGGCCACTGCACCTCCTGAAGACAGTGTGCAGTCTGAAGATCTATCACGTATCTCCAAGAGGACGGAGAAGAAAAAGAAAATCGTCAAGTATACTGATCAGACCTTGACTCCTGCTGCCATTCTGCGAGAAGAACCCATTGATCTGTCCAGCGATGAAGATCTTGCAGATGATGCCCTTGAGCAACTGATCAAGAGCAAGGAAGAAGCAGATATCTTCAATAACTTGCCTCTCTTCGATGTGGCAATCATCCATAACTTCATTGATGAGTGGTTTGACACCCCAAATCTCAATTTTGAAGATCTGCAGCTTCCCATTGGCCTCAGCGTCTCCTTCAATGGCGCCATTGCTTCTGAGCTAGCTCTCGCTCAGCGCATCGTTGAGCTGAAGAACAAGATTGATTATGAGAAAGCTCAGTTCAAGAAGCATGTGGCAAAGCTCAGCGTGCAAGATGTCAGAAACTTCAAGGTCATGCTGCACGAGCTTAAACAAGCCTTTCTCAAGAAGCGCGAAGAAGCTCAGGGCTCTCGTGAGCGTATGAAGAGTTTGGCTGACAAGTGTGTTCTGGCCTACAATGAGGCTGAGAAGCGCAAGTCTCTTGGTCGTCCTGGCATTGACCCCAGAATGGCTGCAAAGAAGAAGAAGCTATCAACTGCTCAATCTGCACCTTCAGGGCAGGAAGCACCTCGCATTATCTTCCCAAGCAGCATGACTGGCTCGAAGCCAAAGTTCATGTCAACCACTTCAGAACAGAAGAAGACGAGGGCTGCCAAGGCTGAAGCCAGAAAAGGGAAGAATACTGAAGCCCCTGATGTTGCTCCTTCCAAGAAGAAGCGCAAAACCAAGAAGAATCGGGCTGCTCCCACAGAGCCCTTAGTTGTTGAACCTATCTCAGTGGTTCGCCCTGCATCTGAACACCAAGAACGACGGATGATAGTTCATGATCCTGCTTCCATAGAGGCTCATGAAGCTGAAGACATTCTAGCAGTTGATCCCATCGCTGCTGAAGACATTGGTCACCATGACAATGTTGAAGATGATGAAGTTCTTCCTAACCTGGTATCATCGCCTGTTCTTACGAACAGCGAACTCATCAGCATTGGTCGTCCTCTGATGCCAATTGCTTAGGATGCATCATGGGCTAATCACCCACAGCAACAAGACTCCCCAAGTACTCCCCAACAACAACAACAAGTCACACCACCTGTACAAGAAGAAGAAGAAGACTTTGAGGCCCAGCCAACTCCATCTCCAAAGGCGTTGCCAGCATTCCGCAGGCTTCGCAAAGGACAAAGGCCTCAAGTCCCTCTTTCGAGTGTTCCAGAAGGAGAAGTGCATCACCAACCTGTTACACGTCAAGTGTTTCCTGAAGCCGCTCCAACTGTGAACGTCTCCATGTCTGAAGCCCAAGCTGCTGAAGACGATCCGGCTGCATCAGCCGATGACAATCACGAAGATGTACGTGTCCCTACTCCCCCCAGTACTGCAGAAGTTGTTCCTGATGTGAACGTGCCAGTGCCCGACCCTCCAGCTCGTCAAGTGGAGGTTGAAAATCTTGAAGCTGCCACCACCAACGCAAATGAAGCCAATGACGTAGTCATGGCTGAAGCTAATGTGGAGCTTGCACCAACCAGTGTGCCAGAAGCCAATGAGGCAACTGCTCCCGAAGCACCTATTGTGCAGCCTGAAGCCTCAGTTGTTGCCACTGCTCCTGTTCCGCCACCAAGGCCCTATACAATTGAGCAAGCATACAATCATGGTCAGCTAACCACTGTCCGATGGCCCATTCTGGTCCCTCCTCCTACTGCCTCTGGTCCTCAGTTTGATTATCATGTTGAGCATAGGCCTCAAGTCCAGAAACCAAAGCCAAGACTACCAAGGTTCCTAGGTACTGCAAACTCTACAGGGTCCTTCAATGCCAATGGCTTCAAAAGCCACAACACCTTCTTTGACAGCGCAAAGAACCCCTACACAAAGCCAAGAATATCATTTGATCAGTTCTGGAGCTATCAGCAGAGAAGCTATTACTCCTGCGTTCTTATGATCAAGGGCGCATTTTCCCTCATATGCACCTCGACACTGAAGCCATTGCTGGACTGCCATGCCTAGAAGCCCTTGACTGCTTTCGTGATGCAGGTCTGCTCAGCTTTGTGACAGACAAAGAACATTGGAATGAGGAACTTTTGCTTCAATTCTATGCTACCCTCCACATTCGCGGCTACAACAGGGATATCAAGACATGGGTTCTCGAGTGGATGACAGGAAATATTCATCATGAAGCCAAAGCTCTTGATGTCATTGAGCTTACAGGCCTACCCACTCCCGAGAAGCTATATGAACCTAATTGTCAACTCCACCGCAATGCACTGGAGAGCATCTTCCATAAGCCAGAACCCAACATGAGCCAGATGTTGAGCATGATGAAGCCTTTGCCATCTGACGCTGAATACCCAACGGAGTTCTTTGTTGATGACCTTGACTATCTGCATCGCACAATATATCACATCATCAGGCGAACTCTATGGCCTATCAAAGGGCATTCATCAGCGGCCAAACTTGAAGGAGCCATGAAGACTTTGGTCTTTTACATCCTCAATGGCATCAGCTTCAATTCCCAAGAATTCTTCATTAGGCAACTTGATGCGTCTGGATCTGGCCTTTTTGGCCTGAAATTCTATGCTCCATGGGTCATGCGCCTCATCAAGCGACACTCCTCTGTCAACTATCAGCCCTCTGCTCACAATCATCTGATCTTTCTACCAGAGGTTGATATGTCTGTTGAAGCCATATACTCTGAGCCTGCCAAGAAGCCTCTTTGTCTTCAAAATGTCGAGCACCAAAGCTTCACTCAACCCATTGAAGGCGTCCAAGCAGTAACACGTATCTATCCAATGGCTGGGAACACTCGTCTGCCTCATCATGCGCAAACTGAAGCTACTGAAAGCACCATTGCCCAAAGGCCTCAGAAGCGCTCTCGCGTTCTCAATGACCGAGAACTTCTTGTGGCACTTCATCAGAAACAAGATAAGCATCACTATTGGCTCAAGAGACAGATGCAAAGCCTCTTGGTGGACGTCAATCGCATTTGAAATCTTGCCACCAAGAATGCATTTGTCGCACACGAGACCTGTCGGCGATCATGGAAGAGTTTGACGCTGCTTAGTGCTGAAGCAGATCTTCAAGACGATGGCTTCACTGAAAGATTCAAGTTTGACTCCATTCCTCCACAGACTGATGTCCTATGTCGAACTCCATCCCTTGAAGACTCTGACTATTCTTCCTCCGCGGCAACTGTGAATGCCAGAGTGATCGATGACGAAGACGATGCTACTTCACCGCCCCCTACTTCTGCACGCATCGACACTGCACCAAGTATGTCTGCACCGCCAAACAACAACGACAACCCTGCTGCTTCACCTACTCATGGGGACGAGTAGATGCTCTATGTCTTCAAACCTTTTTGGTCCTTACTGACAAAAGGGGGAGAAGCATATGAGTTTGATAGTCTTCAAGCGGGTTCATATGGGCGGTTGCTTTATATTTTGCCTCGTGCTTAAAACTCTCGCTTTTGATACATTTGGTTCTTTGAGTTGTAACACTTAAACTCGATGGTCGTCTGCTACTTATTTGCTTTACTGTGATGCGATGATAAATTCCACATGTGTGATGATAACTTCCGCACTTAGATCATTCTGTAGACGTCCATTTTTCATTATGCATGTCATTCTATTTGCTATATCATTTCATGCATGATGAATTATCTTCATAAGTTGAAGTGGATCTCCATAAGTACAACCTGCCATGTGCATTTGCATTCCAAAAACAAATTACTTATATGCACATCTTCAGGGGGAGCCCTTGCTACTTCTGAAGACAATACCCTATCCTTTAAAATTTCACATACTTTATCCCTGTTGAAAACTTCAACCAGTTTGTCATCAATCACCAAAAAGGGGGAGATTGTAAGTGCATCTAGTGCCACCCCTAGTTGGTTTTGGAGTATTGACGACAAAGTTGGTTGAGGGACTAATGCGTTTGTGAGAATTGCAGGATAATGCAGGAAGTGTCCCTCATTGATTCGGTTTACCTACCGGAGATGACCCCTAAAAATGTATGAAGACATTGAAGACAATGGTGGAATATGAAGATATTCATATTGAAGACTATGACATGAGAAGACATTGAGTGAAGACTATGGAGCACGAAGATTGTGTTGTCTCGCTGTTTCCTTTCTCTTCTTTGTTGAGTCATAGGAACCACCATACCGTTAAGTGGGGTCCAAGTGAACTAGGTCAGAATGACTGAAGTGATGCTCAACCCAAATCCTATGTCTTCGAGTGAAGACAATGAGAGCAAATCTTATCCAGAGCTGGATGAGTCAGCTTTGCTTGTAGCCCAAGTAAAGTTGCCGTGTGTGTTTGAGATCTGACCATTGGAACACGTGTCAGTTCCTTAGTGACCCAGGGTCATTTCGGACATATCAGGTCGGGTTGCCCAGTGGCTATCATAGCCCACCCCCTACACCATAAATTGGTGGCTGCTCAGAGTTAGTGCACGGCTTTTGTCGTTTGAGAGCAACCCACCTCGAAGCCTTTGAGAGAGAGAAATCCTTGCGAGGACCAAGCCCAAACACCCAGAGCCAAAGAGTGTTAGGCATCACTGAAGTCTTTCTGTCTGTGTGACCTAAAGACTTGTTACACTTGAGGACTGTGAATCTTCCAGCCGGTTAGGCGTCGCGTTCTGAGCATCCAAGAGTCATTGTGGATTGCCGGTGAACAAAGTCTGTGAAGGTTCAGAAGTCTACCTTGAAGACTTACCAGAGTGATTGGGCGAGGACTGGGTGTCCTTAGCTCAAGGGGAATAAGGTGAAGACACGGTCTTCTGAGTTGAATCTCACCCTCCCTAACCAGACGTACAGTTGTCACAGCAACTGGAACTGGTCCAACAAATCCTATGTCTTCAACAAGTGACTGGTTCTATCCCTTCCCATCCTTTACTTAGAGTTTGTCTTCGTGAAGTCATTGCCTATCTATCGTACCTGTTTGACTTCATTGCTTGACTACTATCATTGATTGGCTTCATACTATCTTCCATCCTGATCCTTACTACTTAGTTGCCATTAGTCATGTTCTTTCATATCATTGGATACTTGACTATGGTTTGCTTATTGTAGTTTATCTTCCGCTGCATATCAATTAGGTCATTTCGACTGTTTGTCTTCGAAACTTTCAAGTTTTGAAGACTTCATAAAATTCGCCTATTCACCCCCCCTCTAGTCGATACTAGCACTTTCAAGTAGTATCATCATAAGCATCATGCATAGTAGAAGTAGCATCATCAATTACTTTCGACATATCAGAATGAATAGCAAGTGGTGGTGTCGCAAGCTTACTCAAAATAGAAGGTGAATCAAGTGCAGAGCTAGATGGCAGTTCCTTACCTCCCCTCGTAGTAGAGGGAAAAATCTTAGTTTTGTTATCTTTAAGATTTCTCATAGTGATCAACAGATATAAATCCCAAGTGACTCACAGGATAAAGCTATGCTCTTTGGCAACGGGGCCAGAAAAAGATCTTGATAACCCACAAGTATAGGGGATCGCAATAGTTTTCGAGGGTAGAGTATTCAACCCAAATTTATTGATTCAACAGAAGGGGAGCCAAAGAATATTTCCAAGTATTAGCAGCTGAGTTGTCAATTCAACCTCACATGAAAGACTTAATATCTGCAGCAAAGTATTTAGTAGCAAAGTAGTATGGAAGTAACGGTAATGGTGGCAAAAGTAACAGTAGCAGTTTTGTAGTGATTGTAACAGTAGCAATGGAAAATTAACTTAGCAAAGATCAATATGTGAAAAGCTCGTAGGCAATGGATCAATGATGGATAATTATGTCAGATGACATTCATCGTGCGACAGTTATAACCTAGGGTGATACGGAACTAGCTCCAATTCATCAATATAATGTAGGCATGTATTCTGAATATAGTCATACATGCTTATGGAAAAGAACTTGCATGACATCTTTTGTCCTACCCTCCCGTGGCAACGGGGTCCTAATGGAAACCAAGGGATATTAAGGCCTCCTTTTAATAAATAATCGGACCAAAGCATTAGCACATCGTGAATACATGAACTCCTCAAACTACGGTAATCACCGGAAAGAATCCCAATTATTGTCACCTTGGGGTATGCGGATCATAACTCATAATAGATGTCTATAACTTGCAAGATAGGATGAAGAACACAAATATATTTATGAAAACATAATAGGTTCAGATCTGAAATCATGGCACTCGGGCCCTAATGACAAGTATTCAACATAGCAACCTCAATCTCAGAACATAGTGGATACCAGGGATCAAATCCTGATAAAACTAACTCGGTTACATGATAAATCTCATCCAACCCATCACCGTCCAGCAAGCATAGGATGGAATTACTCACGCACGGCGGTGAGCATCATGAAATTTGTGATGGAGGAAGGTTGAAGATGATGATGGCGACGAATCCCCCTCTCCGGAGCCCCGAACGGACTCCAGATCTGCCCTCCCAATGAAGAACAGGAACTGACGGCGGCTCCGCATCGTAAAACATAATGAATCCTTCTCTTTGATTTTTTTCTCCCCGAATAGGGTTATATGGAGTTGGAGTTCAGGTCGGAGGGGCTCCAGGGGGCCCACAAGCCTATAGGGCGCACCCTAGGTGGTGGGCGCGCCCCCAGGGCTTGTGGCCTCTAGGTGACCCCCTCTGGTTGATTCTTTCGCCAATATTTTTTATATATTCCAAAAATATTCTCCATAAATTTCCAGGTCAATCCGAGAACTTTTATTTTTGCACAAAAATAACACCATGGCAATTCTATTGAAAACAACACCAGTCCGGGTTAGTTCCATTCAAATCATGCAAATTCGAGTCCAAAACAAGGGCAAACAAGTTTGGAAAAGTAGATACGATGGAGACGTATCAAGGAGTAAGCAACTTACCTTGTTTCTGGTCAAGCATAGATTGCATTTGTGCTCACAGCACTCCCCTCTTGACGTCCAAGGGGAGCGATGTGACGAAGAAGAAGAAGAAGGTGAGCACTGAGACGAAGGAGCCCCCTATGCTTTGGGCACTGTCAGCCTCCGGCCACGGCTACGACGGGCGCGAGAGTGCGTTGCGCCAGCCCGACGCGGTCTCCGGGCGCTCAGATGGCATCGTGCCCGAGCACACAGGTGTACCGCCTGCCCCTGGAGCTTCACCAGCGCCGCTCGGGGAACCTACCACCGAGGGCGCGTGTTCCATGATGCGACACTCCTTGTCGCGGCTGCGGCGACCCCGACGCTGGTGGAGGGGGCGACCCCAGAGGACGCGGTGATGCAACCTCAGGAGGAGCCAACCCCCATGGGCCTGCAGGATGCGAAGTCGTCCGCACTCATGGTGCCCAAAGGGAGCCTGGAGCCTCCGGCACCCCAAGCTAGCCACGGCGCTACTTTCTTGGCCACAGCACCAATCGGCACGCAGGTGCCGCCCCCTCGCCAGGCCTTACACTCGCAAACTGCGGCCCCCTGATCCGGCCCGAAGCCTTGGATGAAGCTTACACTGCGCTTAGCTGGATCAGAGCCGATCTTCAAAACCCCGACATGTGCCTTGAGAGGGAGCGCCTTGGTCTCGTCTCGGGGTTGCTCTAAGCTGACACAGCCACCAGGACGGCCTGGGGTCGGGTGGAGGCTGCCACCGTAGGGAGCAGGAAGGAGGCTGCTGAAGCCAAGGAGGCTCGCGACACGACGCTAGCCAACGTAGCATCTGCCGAGAAGCATCGCGATGAGGCGGATGCCAATTTGAAGGCCCTTCATGAGGAGAAGGCCGCGCGCGCGTGGCAGTTCCACCAGCGGGAGGAAGACCTCAAGGCCTGCGAGGCGAAGCTCACCGATCGCGACTCCGAGCTGACTCATGTGACCTTTGATCAGGCCGCGGAACACGAGCGCCTGGCCAAGCTGAAGGAGGAGGTGTTCGAAGCCCAAACGTCCCATGCCCAGCACGTCTCCGAGGCGACAGCCCAGCTCGACGCCCAGGAGAAGACCCTCGTCGCCGTCGAGAATAAGGCGGCCGCGAAGCGCGACGCCTTCCCCTCCCTCAATCTCAGGTCTCATCACGCGTTACATTCCATCTGCAGGGATGATTCGAGGAGCCGCTAGCGACCCCAAAGGGCAGCTACACAGGGCTTTCCTCCGATCTTGCTGAAGCTCTCGAGGGTGCTGCTGTTGGGGAACGTAGTAATTTCAAAAATTTCCTACGCACATGCAAGATCATGGTGATGCATAGCAACGAGAGGGGAGAGTGTGTCCACATACCCTCGTAGATCGAAAGCGGAAGCGTTAGCACAACGCGGTTGATGTAGTCGTACGTCTTCATGATCCGACCGATCAAGTACCGAACGCACGGCACCTCCGAGTTCAGCACACGTTCAACTCGATGACGTCCCTCGAACTCCGATCCAGCTGAGCTTTGAGGGAGAGTTCCGTCAGCACGACGGTGTGATGACAATGATGATGTTCTACCGACGCAGGGCTTCGCCTAAGCACCGCTACGGTATTATCGAGGTGGAATATGGTGGAGGGGGGCACCGCACACGGCTAAGAGATCAATGATCAATTGTTGTGTCTAGAGGTGCCCCACTGCCCCCGTATATAAAGGAGGGAGGGAGAGGCCGGCCCTAGAGGGGGCGCGCCAAGTGTGGGGAGTCCTACTAGGACTCCCAAGTCCCAGTAGGATTCCCCTTTCCTTTCCGGAATAGGAGAGAAGGAAAGAGGGGGAGAGGGAGAAGGAAAAGGGGACTGCACCCCTTGTCCAATTCGGACCAGAGGGGGGCGCACGCCTCCTTCCTTTTGGCCTCTCTCCTCTATTCCCGTATGGCCCAATAAGGCCCATATACTCCCTGCGAATTCCCGTAACTCTCCGGTACTCCGAAAAATACCTGAATCACTCGGAACCTTTCCGAAGTTTGAATATAGTCGTCCAATATATCGATCTTTACGTCTCGGCCATTTTAAGACTCCTCGTCATCTCCCCAATCTCATCCGGGACTCTGAACTACCTTAGGTACATCAAAATACACAAACTCATAATATAACCGTTATCGAAATTTAAGCGTGTGGACCCTACGGGTTCGAGAACTATGTAGACATGACCGAGACACGTCTCCGGTCAATAACCAATAGCGGAACCTGGATGCTCATATTGGCTCCCACATATTCTACGAAGATCTTTATCGGTCAAACCGCATAACAACATAGGTTGTTCCCTTTGTCATATGTATGTTACTTGCCCGAGATTCGATTGTCAGTATCTCAATACCTAGTTCAATCTCGTTACCGGCAAGTCTCTTTACTCGTTCCGTAATACATCATCCTGCAACTAACTCATTAGTTACAATGCTTGCAAGGCTTATAGTGATGTGCATTACCGAGTGGGCCCAGAGATACCTCTTCGACAATCGGAGTGACAAATCCTAATCTCAAAATATGCCAACCCAACAAGTACCTTCGGAGACACCTGTAGGGCACCTTTATAATCACCCAGTTACGTTGTGACGTTTGGTAGCACACAAAGTGTTCCTCCAATAAACGGGAGTTGCATAATCTCATAGTCATAGGAACATGTATAAGTCATGAAGAAAGCAATAGCAACATACTAAATGATCAAGTGCTAAGCTAACGGAATGGGTCAAGTCAATCACATAATTCTCCTAATGATGTGACTCCGTTGATCAAATGAGAACTCATGTCTATGGCTAGGAAACTCAACCATCTTTGATCAATGAGCTAGTCAAGTAGAGGCATACTACCGACACTCTGTTTGTCTATGTATTCACACATGTATCAAGTTTCCGGCTAATACAATTCTAGCATGAATAATAAACATTTATCATGAAATAAGGAAATAAATAATAACTTTATAATTGCCTCTAGGGGATATTTCCTTCAGTCTCCCACTTGCACTAGAGTCAATAATCTAGTTCACATCATCATGTGATTTAACACCAATAGTTCACATCTGTATGTGATTAACACCCATAGTTCACATCGTCATGTAACCAACACCCAAAGGGTTTACTAGAGTCAACAATCTAGTTCACATTGCTATGTGATTAACACCCAAAGAGTACTAAGGTGTGATCATGTTTTGCTTGTGAGAGAAGTTTAGTCAACGGGCCTGTCACATTCAGAGCCGTATGTATTTTGCAAATATTCTATGTCTACAATGCTCTGCACGGAGCTACTCTAGCTAATTGCTCCCACTTTCAATATGTATCCAGATTGAGACTTAAGAGTCATCTGGATCAGTGTCAAAACTTGCATCGACGTAACCCTTTATGATGAACCTCTTGTCACCTCCATAATCGAGAAACATATCCTTATTCCACTAAGGATAATTCTGACCAATGTCCAATGATCTACTCCTAGATCACTATTGTACTCCCTTGCCAAACCAAGGCAGGGTATACAATAGGTCTGGTCCATAGCATGGCATACTTTTATAGAACCTATGACTGAGGCATAGGGAATAACTTTCATTCTCTTTCTATTTTCTGTCGTGGTCGGGATTTGAGTCTTACTCAATTTCACACCTTTGCAATACAGGCAAGAACTCTTTCTTTGACTGTTCCACTTTGAACTACTTTAAAATCTTGTCAAGGTGTGTACTAATTGAAAATCTTATCAAGCATCTTGATCTATCTCAAGAGATATTGATGCTCAATATGTAAGTAGCTTTACTGAGATATTTCTTTGAAAAACTCCTTTCAAATACTCCTTTTATGCTTTCCAGAAAATTCTACATTAGTTCTGATCAACAATATGTCATTCACATAAATTTATCAGAACTGTTGTAGTGCTCCCACTCACTTTCTTGTAAATACAGGCTTCACCGCAAGTCTGTATAAAACTATATGCTTTGATCAACTCATCAAAGCGTATATTCCAACTCCGAGATGCTTGCACCAGTCCATAGATGGATCGCTGGAGCTTGCACATTTTGTTAGCACCTTTAGGATCGACAAAACCTTCTGGTTGCATCATATACAACTCTTCTTTAAGAAATCCATTAAGGAATGTAGTTTTGACATCCATTTGCCAAATTTCATAAAATGCGGCAATTGCTAACATGATTTGGACATACTTAAGCATTGCTACGAGTGAGAAAATCTCATCGTAGTCAACACTTTGAACTTTGTCAAAACCTTTTTTCGACAAGTCTAGCTTTGTAGATAGTAACACTACTATCAGTATCCGTCTTCCTCTTGAAGATCCATTTATTATCTATGGCTTGCCGATCATCGGGGAAGTCCACCAAAGTCCACACTTTGTTCTCATACATGGATCCCATCTCAGATTTCATGGCCTCAAACCATTTTGCGGAATCTGGGCTCATCATTGCTTCCTCATAGTTCGTAGGTTCGTCATGGTCAAGTAACATGACCTCCAGAACAGGATTACCGTACCACTCTGGTGCGGATCTTACTCTGGTTGACCTACAAGGTTCGGTAGTAACTTGATCTGAAGTTAAATGATCATCATCATTAACTTCCTCACTAATTGGTGTAGGAATCACTGGAACTGATTTCTGTGATGAACTACTTTCCAATAAGGGAGCAGGTATAGTTACCTCAACAAGTTCTACTTTCCTCCCACTCACTTCTTTCGAGAGAAACTCCTTCTCTATAAAGGATCCATCTTAGCAACAAATATCTTGCATTCGGATCTGTGATAGAAGGTGTACCCAACAGTTTCCTTTGGGTATTCTATGAAGACGCACTTCTCCGATTTGGGTTCGAGCTTATCAGGTTGAAACTTTTTCACATAAGCATCGCAGCCCCAAACATTAAAAAATGACAACTTTGGTTTCTTGCCAAACCAAAGTTCATAAGGCGTCGTCTCAACAGATTTTGATGGTGCCCTATTTAAAGTGAATGCAGTTGTCTCTAATGCATAACCCCAAAATGATAATGGTAAATTGGTAAGAGACATCATAGATCGCACCATATCTAATAAAGTGTGGTTACGATGTTCGGACACACCATTACGCTGTGGCGTTCCAGGTGGCATGAGTTTGTGAAACTATTCCACATTGTTTTAATTGAAGACCAAACTCGTAACTCCAATATTCGTCTCCGCGATCAGATCGCAGAAAGTTTATTTTCTTGTTACGATGATTTTCCACTTCACTCTGAAATTCTTTGAACTTTTCAAATATTTCAGACTTGTGTTTCATCAAGTAGATATACTCATATCTGCTCAAATCATCTGTGAAGGTCAGAAAATAACGATACCCGCCACAAGCATCAACACTCATTGGACCGCATACATTGGTATGTATTATTTCCAACAGGTCAGTAGCTTGTTCCATTGTTCCAAAGAACGGAGTTTTAGTCATCTTGCCCAAAAGGCACGGTTTGCAAGCATCAAATGATTCATAACCAAGTGATTCCAAAAGTCCATCTTTATGGAGTTTCTTCATGCGCTTTACATCGATATGATCCAAACGGCAGTGCCACAAATAAGATGCACTATCATTATCAACTTTGCATCATTTGGCATCAATATTATGAATATGTGTATCACTACGATCGAGATCCAACAAACTATTTTCATTGGGTGTATGACCATCGAAGGTTTTATTCATGTAAACAGAACAACAATTATTCTCTGATTTTAAATGAATAACCGTATTGCAATAAACATAATCAAATCATATTCATGCTCAACGCAAACGCCAAATAACATTTATTTAGGTTTAACACTAATCCCGAAAGTATAGGGAGTGTGCGATGATGATCATATCAATCTTGGAACTACTTCCAACATACATCGTCACTTTACCCTCAACTAGTCTCTGTTTATTCTGTAACTCCTATTTCGAGTTACTAATTTTTAGCAACCGAACAAGTCTCAAATACCTAGGGGCAACTATAAATACTAGTAAGGTACCCATGAATAACCTGTATATCAAATATACCCTTGTTCACTTTGCCATCCTTCTTATCCACCAAATATTCAGGGCATTTCCGCTTCCAGTGACCATTTCCTTTGCAGTAGAAGCACTCAGTCTCAGGCTTTGGTTCAGCTTTGGGCTTCTTCACGGGAGTGACAACTTGCTTTCCATTCTACTTGAAGTTTCCCTTTCTTTCCCTTTGCCCTTTTCTTGAAACTAGTGGTCTTGTCAATCATCAACACTTGATGCTCTTTCTTGATTTCTACCTTCGGCGATTTCAACATCATGAAGAGATCTGGAATTGTTTTCGTCATCCCTTGCATACTATAGTTCATCACGAAGTTCTAGTAACTTGGTGATGGTGACTAGAGAACTTTGTCATTCACTATCTTATCTGGAAGATTAACTCCCACTTGATTCAAGCGATTGTAGTACCCAGACAATCTGAGCACATGCTCACTAGTTGAGCAATTCTCCTCCATCTTTTAGCTATAGAACTTGTTGGAGACTTCATATCTCTCAACTCGAGTATTTGCTTGAAATATTAACTTCAACTCCTGGAACATCTCATATGGTCCATGACGTTCAAAACGTCTTTGAAGTCCTGATTCTAAGCCGTTAAGCATGGTGCACTAAACTATCAAGTAGTCATCATATTGAGCTAGCCAAATGTTCATAGCGTCTGCATCTGCTCCTGCAATAGGTCTGTCACCTAGCGGTGCATCAAGGACATAATTCTTCTGTGCAGCAATGAGGATAAACCTCAGATCACGGATTTAGTCCGCATCATTGCTACTATCATCTTTCAACTTAGTTTTCTCTAGGAACACATATAAAACATAGGGAAGCAACAACGCGAGCTCTTGATCTACAACATTATTTGCAAAATACTATCAGGACTAAGTTCATGATAAATTAAAGTTCAATTAATCATATTACTTAAGAACTCCCACTTAGATACACATCCCTCTAATCATCTAAGTGATCACGTGATCCAAATCAACTAAACCATGTCCAATCATCACGTTAGATGGAGTAGTTTTCAATGGTGAACATCACTATGTTGATCATATCTACTATATGATTCACGCTCGACCTTTCGGTCTTAGTGTTCCGAGGCCATATCTGTATATGCTAGGCTCATCAAGTTTAACCTGAGTATTCCGCATGTGCAACTGTTTTGCACCCGTTGTATTTGAATGTAGATCCTATCACACCCGATCATCACGTGGTGTCTTAGCACGAAGAACTTTCGCAACGGTGCATACTCAGGGAGAACACTTATACCTTGAAATTTAGTGAGAGATCATCTTATAATGCTACCGTCAATCAAAGCAAAATAAGATGCATAAAGGATAAACATCACATGCAATCAATATAAGTGATATGATATGGCCATCATCATCTTGTGCTTGTGATCTCCATCTCCGAAGCACCGTCATAATCACCATTGTCACCGGCGCGACACCTTGATCTCCATCATAGCATCGTTGTCGTTTCGCCACCTATTGCTTTTACGACTATTGCTACCGCTTAGTGATAAAGTAAAGCAATTACAGGGCGATTGCATTGCATACAATAAAGCGACAATCATATGGCTCCTGCTAGTTGCCGATAACTCGGTTACAAAACATGATCATCTCATACAATATAGCATCACGTCTTGACCATATCACATCACAACATGCCCTGCAAAAACAAGTTAGACGTCCTCTACTTTGTTGTTGCAAGTTTTACGTGGCTGCTATGGGCTAAGCAAGAATCGTTCTTACCTACGCATCAAAAACCACAATGATAGTTCGTCCAGTTAGTGTTGTTTTAACCTTCTCAAGGACCAGGCGTAGCCACACTCGGTTCAACTAAAGTTGGAGAAACTGACACCCGCCAGGCACCTATGTATAAAGCACGTCGGTAGAACCAGTCAAACATACGCGTAATGTCGGTCCGGGCCGCTTCATCCAATAATACCGCCGGACCAAAGTATGACATGCTGGTAAGCAGTATGACTTGTATCGCCCAAAACTCACTTGTGTTCTACTCGTGCATATAACATCTACGTATAAAACCAGGCTCTGATACCACTGTTGGGGAACGTAGTAATTTTAAAATTTTCCTACGCACATGCAAGATCATGGTGATGCATAGCAACGAGAGGGGAGAGTGTGTCCACGTACCCTCGTAGATCGAAAGCGGAAGCGTTAGCACAGCACGGTTGATGTAGTCGTACGTCTTTATGATCCGACTGATCAAGTACCGAACGCACGGCACCTCCGAGTTCAGCACACGTTCAACTCGATGACGTCCCTTGAACTCTGATCCATCCGATCTTTGAGGGAGAGTTTTGTCAGCACGACGGCGTGGTGACGATGATGATGTTCTACCGACGCAGGGCTTCGCCTAAGCACCGCTACGGTATTATCGAGGTGGAATATGGTGGAGGGGGCACCGCACACTACTTAGAGATCAATGATCAATTGTTGTGTCTAGAGGTGCCCCCCTACCCCCGTATATAAAGGAGGGAGGGAGAGGCCGGCCCTAGAGGGGGGCGCGCCAAGTGTGAGGAGTCCTACTAGGACTCCCATGTCCTAGTAGGATTCCCCTTTCCTTTCCAGAGTAGGAGAGAAGGAAAGAGGGGGAGAGGGAGAAGGAAAAGGGGGCTGCACCCCTTGCCCAATTCGGACCAGAGGGGGGCGCATGCCTCCTTCCTTTTGGCCTCTCTCCTCGATTCCCGTATGGCCCAATAAGGCCCATATACTCCCCGGCGAATTCCCGTAACTCTCCGGTACTCCGAAAAATACCCGAATCACTCGGAACCTTTCCGAAGTCCGAATATAGTCGTCCAATATATCGATCTTTATGTCTCGGCCATTTTGAGACTCCTCGTCATGTCCCCGATCTCATCCGGGACTCCGAACTACCTTCGGTACATCAAAACACATAAACTCATAATATAACCGTCATCGAACTTTAAGCGTGCGGACCCTACGTGTTCGAGAACTATGTAGACATGACCGAGACACGTCTCCAGTCAATAACCAATAGCGGAACCTGGATGCTCATATTGGCCAAACCGCATAACAACATAGGTCTTTATCGGTCAAACCGCATAACAACATAGGTTGTTCCATTTGTCATCGTTATGTTACTTGCCCGAGATTCGATCATCGGTATCTCAATACCTAGTTCAATCTTGTTACCGGCAAGTCTCTTTACTCGTTCCGTAATACATCATCCTGCAACTAACTCATTAGTTACAATGCTTGCAAGGCTTATAGTGATGTGCATTACTGAGCGGGCCCAGAGATACCTCTCCGACAATCGGAGTGACAAATCCTAATCTCGAAATACGCCAACCCAACAAGTACCTTCGGAGATAGCTGTAGAGCACCTTTATAATCACCCAGTTACGTTGTGACGTTTGGCAGCACACAAAGTGTTCCTCCGGTAAACGCGAGTTGCATAATCTCATAGTCATAGGAACATGTATAAGTCATGAAGAAAGCAATAGCAACATACTAAACGATCAAGTGCTAAGCTAACGGAATGGGTCAAGTCAATCACATCATTCTCCTAATGATGTGACCCCATTGATCAAATGACAACTCATGTCTATGGCTAGGAAACTCAACCATCTTTGATCAACGAGCTAGTCAAGTAGAGGCATACTAGTGACACTCTGTTTGTCTATGTATTCACACAAGTATCAAGTTTTTGATTAATACAATTCTAGCATGAATAATAAACATTTATCATGAAATAAGGAAATAAATAATAACTTTATTATTGCCTCTAGGGCATATTTCCTTCAGCTGCCGCCGAGGTGACCTCCATCCTAGAGGAGGAGTGCCGCTCACTCTTCTCCGCGGTTGCGACGCGCGTCTTCATCCACCTCTACCTCCAGAATCCGGGCTTCAACTTCGACGCGGTGATCCACCTGGTTGCTCTCGAGTCCCGCGCGACCACTGCAGCTGCCATGAAGGGCCACGTGGATGTGCTGCTGAAGAAGTTCACCTACATTCCTGACACAGAGCCTCAGGCAGTGGAGGCCAGCAGTGGCGACAGCGGCGGCAACGACGTTGACGACAGACTCCCTGTAACTGGGACGGTGGTAGTGACGGCCATGGCGATGATGACCCTTCCTCCTAGATTTTACCCTGCGACATTTACCATTCCTCGTGGAGGCGTCAGACTTGTTTGAATTTGCAAAACATCTGGTGCTTGTAATAATTGTTTGAACTCCCTGATTTCCTTTCCGTGCTTGGTTTCCTTCTTGTTGGCTTTTGTGCTTTGCATCGGCAGGGCCCAGCCCCGCGCATACCTCGACCGCCATTGGGGCGTCCGGATCGCCAGGGCGACACCAAGGGCGAGGGGCTATGTGACTAGTGAGGCCCCTGAGTCATGATGCTCAGGGATCCCCCTTGACATGCAAGCAGCCCTCATGAAGAAAACATGGGCGACGACGAGGTTAAGTCGGAGCCCTCCTTTGTGCTCTGCGTCGGCAGGGCCTAGCCCCGTGCATACCTCGACGGCCGTTGGGCCGTTCGTATCGCCAGGACGACACCAAGGGGCGAGGGGCTACGTGACTAGTGAGGCCCCTGAGTCGCGATGCTCTCGGCCCCCCTTGGCGTGCGAGCATCCCTCCATACCTTTCCCCGCCAGCTTTTTCCTGGGAGGTACGCGAGAAGACCAGGTACCAAGGACCTGGTGAGGTGGCGCGCGCCAGGCCTGGCCTGAGCGTAGCCCCCGTGTCGAGCCCCCTCGCACGTTGCATCCCAGGGGAATGCTGCGTGAAGGACTGTGCGAAGAGCCAAAAGGCTATCCTGAGGTTGGTGTAGCCGCCGAGGCGCCCTCAGTTGTTTATCCACCAGCGCAGAGCATGGGGCTTCCACTTGGGCGTGGGCATAGCCGCTGAGCAACCGTGTCGTCCGCCAGCGCGGAGCATGGGGCTTCCACTTGAGCGTGGGTAGGGAGCTCTGTGTTAGAGTCTCCGGGCGTGTACAACCCTGTTTCATTCGTATGCGTGACTAAGTCAGCACGGGACTCGCGAGGCCCTATCTCAAGGTGGGTTGCGCCTGAATTTTCTGGAGAGGGGCGTGCTTAGTAAACTTGTGTGATGGGGGCGACCTGTGCCGAAGGCCAAACACCAGGGACCCCAGGAGGTGACGCGAACGGGGCCGGCCCGCCAGACGGAGCTCAGTCGCTTGGGTTTGTCGACGCTGCAGGGACGGGCTTGAGCATAGACGCCGTGCCCAGTCTTCTCATGCAACAATCCCGAGGAAAGACACCCGACGCACGGCTCCTGCGACGGCGAAGCGCCGAGTTGCAGTTCAACGAACCGAGCCACGCGCCCTGACTTGCCCACTCCCGATTAGCTCATGCGAGAACAAAGCATGAAGGACCCCGGGAGGTGACGTGCATGAGATTGGCCCGCGAGATAGAGCTCGGTCGCTTGGATTTATCAATGATGCAGGGACGGACCCGAGCACAGACGCCGTGCCAATCCTTAATCATGAGGCGGCCGAGGGCAGGGTTGTAAGGGCGCAACGACATTCGTGGTGACGAGTAGTTTGAAATACTTAGGGAATTCATAAAAGGCAGAGCCAGTTATGATACATGCGCAAAACGATACAGCTGCAGGGTAGGGCCCTAACACCTTGAGGATAATGCAGCCCGAGGGGCGCCCTCAACTGAACAAACCAAAAAGTCACCTGGCAATGGTGCTGGTGAAGCGTCGAGGAAGTCGATGAAGCTTGATCCTCGTGATCCTGAGGGCTTCGGAGGCTCGAGAGGCCCAAGAAGCCAAGGGGGGCTCGCAAGGCTCTGAGGCCTCCTGAGCCATCACCGCCTGCCACTGGGTCTCGTGAGACGCATGCATGGCCTGCACAAGGCGTTGGTACGTAGCTCCCACGTTCACGAGGTCAAACGGCATGCGGATGTAGTTGTAGGGGTAGCCCCCACTCCGGCCGATGCGTGACGACCAGAAGAGGTCCTGCGAAGCGGCCCTATTGAGACCCAGGATGTTAAAGCAGACGCGCAACCCGTTGCCCAGGTCGAGGTGGCAGCTACGCTGGGTGGTGCGGGGCGAGCGTGGGAGGACGACGCCGCGGCGGGAGTGAGGGACGACGGAGCGGTGCGGCTATCTCACCGCACGGAGGGTGGCAGTGACGAATCTTGCTGCTCATGAGCAGCAGGGTCAGTGGCCGCGTTATCCACGAGAGAAGGAGAGCGGCGCGGGATGTTGTGGCCCACGGCCGCCGTCTAAGCAACGCGAGCAGCCCGGCGCTCGGCGCGGACTCGGCAGGCGTCGGCCATGGGAACGACAGAGCGGAGGTGAAGTGGAACTGGAAGGAGGATTTCGACACGCTCCTACCTGGCGCGCCAAATGTCGGATTCCGGGCTCCACAGACCCTAGAAGGTTCGAACTCTGGGGTGTGTGCGAAGATGTACCTAAGCTCTAGCCTCTCGCTCATCACCTCATAGCTAAGCCTCGTAGAGTCCGTGTGAACGGGGAAGAAGATGAACACGGTGGCTTACCCAGGTTCGGGCCACCTTGTGGTGTAAAACCTTATTCCTTCTTTGTGGTGGGTTGGCCTCACGAGGAGGTAGATGATGTACTAGTAGAGTGGATGAGCGACCTCGTGAGGGCTCGAGTTGTGAGGATGGAAAGGGTCCAATCCAATCTCTCCCTCTATGGTGATGGCTAGACCATATTATAGTGGCCTCAGTCCTCTTCCCTTATAACTGGGGAGAAGGGAACCCACAACTGCCAATTTTGAAAGGGGACAAATAGTACATCTTAGCCTGACGAATGGTGGTCTTCGCCTGCAAAGCTTCTGGTCGTGACACAGAGGTGCTCCGTGATGACATCCGTCCTGCCGAGCTCGTGGTCTTGGTCTTGTGCACCAGAATGGAAAGCTTTGGGGCCTTCCTTGGGAACCTGCGCTTGCCCTTGCTTCTTTAGCACCGAAGAGGAAATGTCCCTCTGCGCCCGCTGGCGCCCGCCTAGCCTTGGTCGTCATGGCTCACGTCATCATGGCTCACGTCATCATGGCCTCACAAGGCGGGAGGCTTGCATAGAGATCTCCGCTCCTCGGTAGGCAGCCTGGGGAGGCCGCTCCTCTGGAGGTCCTGGCATCGTTCCCCTCGCGAGGTCGGGGGCCCTCGCGAGGGTCTTGTCTTGGAGTTGTCGTAGCTGGGCCGTACCGGGCTGTCGATGAGCCCACGCACTGGGCCGCAGGCAGGCAGATTTGGGTACTCCCGATCCCAGAACGTCGACAGCGGTACTACCGCTAGTAGCCTCAACCAGTCTTACAATAGAAAACAGTGGAAACTCCAAAGATGCGGCGAAGGGTATGTGGGTGCGTATGGGATTGTGCACGTGTTGACCTTTCCGAAGCGGACCCCCTCTTAATAGTACGGTTTTCCTACGACTCAAATCCATCGAAAAAGAAATGCCGGAAAGAAACCGTCTTCTCTCTATAACACCGAGGGGAATAAATTGTCTTGTGGCATATGATGGAATATTTGAAATGCTCAGAGCACACGATTTGTCTGCAAATAGCATTGTCATCAATAACAAAAACCATTAGGGAGAAACATGCCCTAACTGCTACAGAACAACCCGCAAGTAATCGTAGAGACCTCCATCTTCATCAGCAATCCTAGCCACCGTGATTTCGCATCTCCATAGCCGTCACCATCTCCACCACCGTCTGAACCAACTAGTCATACTTTGTAATCGTGTATCACATCCGACAACTATCGCAAGACATATTATCAATCAATAAATCCTCATGATGTGTTCTTCGATAATTTCTTCTTGTGATCTGATCTTCATGTGTGAGTAGTTCGGTAAGGTCATGGGTTAAGGCACAACCCTACAACCCGATGTATATGTTTAAGGGATCGATGGAGCACTTTGAATTAACGTCCCATACGTGTAACATAAAATTGTTTTGTAGTTGCCTCTTGTCTCGTCCGCATTCTTCGTCCAAGCAGGAGACGTTCTACAAAGTCGTTTGTGGCGCAACGTGTGCGTACGTGCATTCATATGAGTGAGTGTATGTGCGTATGTATGAACGCCCACATCTGTACTGTATTAAAAAATAGAAAAATAATAATCTTATAACCAGTTTAAAAAAGCTTATGCGCAGAATTATCTCACCACACATGTCGCGCCCCCAAACGCTGTAAGGCTGTAATTTTTTCTTCTTGAAAAGAACCAGAAAAATCGAAATAACATGTGTTTTTGTCTGCCTTCTCCAACCAGTTTACATGTGCCCGTTGTCCTCGCTAATGTTCTAGGCGCTCCAGCTTGTACCTCAGTATACATGTTCTCTATTCACCGCTTCTGGCATCGAGTTGCTCTTAACATGCGAGATTGATTATGTATACGCCCAAGCAAACAAAACAATTTCCGCATCATACGGGGCCATCATCGTGTGCGCCCAGCCGCGGAAGACGCGGATCAGGTGGAGCTCACGTGTCCGCGGAGAGGGACGACCTTCGCCGTCCTGTGATTGGACAGTGCAACCGCGGCAGCATCTCAGGCTCTCCCCAGCCCGAGACCTGTCTGTCTGGTCTCGGCAGCAGCTTGTTGCTGCCCGCGCGCGCCTCCCCGTCTTTTGCGCTGCCCACATTCCCCAAGGCCACCCTACCCTACCGGTGCCCGCGGTCGCCCTCCTATGCTTGTCCTCTTCTTTCCGCCCGCTTGCTTTTGGTCACTCCAACACGGCCAGCTTAGCTTCCGCTTGAGCCCAAGCAAAAGGGAAAGAAAGAAAGGAAGGATGAAATGGCAGACACACTGCCTACTGCCAGTATTTTACTGCACCTGAGTACTACTACTACTACTACTACTACCTGACTACTGAAGGAAGGGGGCACCTGCACTTCGTTGTTCTTCTTCGCTGCTGCGATTGAGCTGGTGGTATCTTCTTCTACATCTCGTTGAGAGAGGTTTGCTGTTTTCTTTTTTCCCATCCCGTTGGTTGGTCTCCAAGGTTGCGGCTTTTCTGTTCGACTGGCCTTCATTTGCCATTGTTTGTGTGTTTCAGATTCCAGGTCCACGAACAGGGGTTACATCTTGCGGGGCAAATCTTTGTGCTACAGATGCGGTTCTGACGGATCACTACCATTTTTCAGACCTCAAAGCATGAAGATGTTCTGCATCCGACCCAGCAGAACACGCTCCTGCGCGTGACCGGGCGTCAACCAAAACAGGGCGGTTGCGCTCGCTGCACACCTGGTGTTCGGCGAAAAGCCGCAAAGGCGTGGGCTGCAGCTCGCAACCGTCGCCATGAGAGATCTCGCGTCCTGCCTCAGCCAAACCGGCGTTCAAGTCGCCCACCCCTCCTCCTCAAGCGCCCAGAGCATGGTGCAGTGCGCCTACCTGGCCCGCCTGCGCGGCAAATCCTGCAGGGTCACCGTCACCTGGAGCAGGGCGGCCATGGGGCAGGCTCTGGCCGTCGCCGTCCACGATTCCTCGGGCCGTTGCCTCTGCAAGACAGAGATAAAGCCATGGCTCTTCTCCAAGAGGAAAGGCTCCAAGGCCATGGAGGTGGACGGCGGCGCCCTGGACATCCTCTGGGACCTCTCCTCGGCCAAGTTTGCGGGTGGGCCGGAGCCGCTCCAAGGATACTATGTTGCTCTCATCTTTGATCTCGAGGCTGTCCTTGTGCTCGGGGACATGCCCAGGGTGGGGGATCACAAGGCGTCTTCGGATGCTTTACCTTGTGATGCAGCCATGATAGCCAGGAAGGAGCACACGTACGGGAAGAAGGTGTACTGCACAAAGGCTCGGTTTTCGGACATTGGTCAGCATCATCATATCACCATAGAATGTGACACGTCAGGGACGAAGGATCCAAGCCTGGAGATCAGGATTGGGAAGAAGAGAGTGCTGCAGGTAAAGAGGCTTGCATGGAAGTTCAGAGGAAACCAGACGTTCTATGTTGATGGCCTGCCCGTGGAGGTGCTCTGGGATGTGCACGATTGGCTATTTGGTCCGTCGAATGGATGCGCTGTGTTCTTGTTTCAGTCAGGCCGATCCATGGAGAAGTTTTTGTCAAGGCCATCCTCACAGGATGAAAAGGAGCGTCAAGTGCATCGATTTGGTTTTACTTTGATACTTCATGCATGGAAGGTTTAGTAGCAAAAGCGCGATGGCAGATTTCTTCGATTACTCTACATCGGATGAACGAATCCTAACAGTTGAATATAGGATCTAGCAAGCCTAACAAAACCTTGTGCAAGTTTTCATGTTTCTTAGTTGTTTGTTCTAGTTCTAGTGGTGGTTAGCAAGTTGGGTTTTGATCTATCCATATGATTTGGCAATGCCAATGAGTGGTGGAATGCTTGGCTGATTCTAGTGTTCCATTTGTCTTTCCATGCCAGCTTGCGCATTGTGAACAGCCAAGCATTCTTTGCAATTGAGAGTTCTCATTTGTTCTATACTCTTCCATTCTTCAATTCTTCAAGTTTTTCTATGTTAAAAGATAAAAGAATCACCATTCATGTTTATTTTATCATTTGCGTTGTACAATATGCGCATAACACATACACTTCTCATTTGTTCTAGACTCTTCTATACTTTAGTTCTCACCAGTTTTGCTCTTCCAAAAGAATTGGCATTTATTTTTACTTGAACTTGTTTTGTTTTGGTTCAAAGCCAATGCAACATATTTCCCAAATCTAATTTGTTTGCAAAGGGAGCAATCACTTGTTCTTATATATTTCATAGGAGTTTTGTAGTATATACCACACAGTCATCAACTATTATGTAGTTATAATTTGATTTTGAATGGGATGGGTGATGAGAAACCTACATATTAAATTCATTTGCGTGTGACTCAGAATGTATATGTTTGTCTGTTATAATGTGGTACATTACCGTTGAATCTGGATGCACTTCACTGTGCGTGCAAGGCACGTGTAACTTACGGAACCGGCTCCTCTACCGTGCCGCTGGGCACGGCAGAGTGCCGTGCCTTCTCATACGCCCAGCCTGTGCATTGATATGGGCCAGAAGGGCCTCACTCCTGGCCGAAAATCCATCTTAACAGCCCAGCCGTTCATCTGATGCATCACAGTTTCCTCAAAAAAAAAAAAACATGATGCATCACAGGGCTACACAGGCCAACTAATTAACTATTTCCATACAGTCATTTTTTTAATTATTTCCCGGCCCTAAAAACTACTCCCTCCGTCCATAATATAAGAACGTTTTTGATATTATACTAGTGTAAAAAATGTTCTTATATTTTGAGACGGAGGAAGTAGTTAACTATTTCCCAACCCCTAACAAACTATTTTCTCTATAAAATACTAAGAGCAACTCCAACAGGGCGACCCATTTCGACCGTCCATGTTCGTTTGCGTCGCCGCGGACAAAAACGCCGGCCCAACGCGCCGACCCAAATTCAAAATGTGCCTGCTTCGTGTCCGTGCGGATGCATTTCAGGCCCCAAGACACGTCGCGCGTCTTCTCGGTGTCCGCCGCGGTACCACACGTTGGTCGGCCAACCACCGCACTCCGTCATATTTAACGCGTCCACCTACCGCGTGCGGGCCCACGCGTCAGCGACTAGAAGCTACATGGGTCGTCCTTTTTAAATCTAGCGTGTGGGGGGGGGGGGCACATCCACTTCCGCTTCTGCTGCCCATCCATATTTAGTTGCACGCTCCCTCACCGGCGACATAGCAAACCCTACCCATGGGCTTCTTCGGCGGCCCCGGCAAGAACAAGGGAAGCTCACCCCTGCCAGTTCCTACTCCGTCGTCGCCAGCGCCTGCCCGCCCTGCCAGGCAACGGCTGCACATTCTGGTGCACCAGGCGCGATGGCACTGCCAGTACAGGCAGCTGCTGTCGTAACTGGATGTGACCGTACCGCACGACTGTCATCTGGATCCGCATCGGATCTCGGTGCCGCGGTCGCAGCGGGCACATGCGGTGGAGATGCGCAGGCGGCGGGAGCTACTCATGTCGGAGCAGCGTCAGATACCGGAGGAGCAACGGCGCCGCAGCATCCAACACCACGACACCAACCCCCGCCGCCCCCAGTCGTCAAGCAGGAGGAGGAGGCTGCCTACCAGGCGGTGTTTGCGGCAGCCATGCAGACCTCCATTAAGGAGGAGCGACGCAAGGCGGAGGCGGACTACCAGCCGCAGCTGGCGGAGGCCCTCGCCCTCTCTGCCGCAAGTAGCATGAAAAAAACAAAAAAAATCCACCAAAAATATAAACGTGCCAATAAAGCTGATAAAACAATAACAAATAAAAATAGAAACTTTATCACATGTCTGTATATATGTATGTATGTATGTATATATGTATGTACATATATATGTATATATATTAGAAACTTTAACACATGTCTGCTTGAACATGTTGGCTAAAAGAAAAAAAATGAAACGGAACGATACCAATACCAATAAAATCATTTTTTTAGTATGAGTTCATTTCCATTTTAGAATGTTGCTCATATGTATTAATTAATACTCCATCCGTTTCTATATATTAGTCTTTTCAAGATTTTAATATGAACTATATAAGGATATATATAGACATATTTTAGAGTATAGATTCACTTATTTTGTTTCGTATGTAGTTCATATTGAAATGTTTAAAAAAGACTTATATTTAGGAACGGAGGGAGTAGGTAATTAGTCTTTTGAGACAATAACAGTAAATTAGTATTTCATAGGAGAAATAGTTTTTTTAGACAAAGGAAATAGTTTTCTTAAGAGTTGGGAAGTACGTAGTTAATTAGTTTTTTAGCAAAAAAGAAAATAGTTAATTGTTGACCTGTGCTGCCGCGTGATGCATTAGGAGGCCTTTCTGGCCCATATGTGCACGCTCTTGCGTAAGAAGGCACGGCACTCTGCCGTGCCCAGCGGCACGGTAGAGGAGCCGGTTCCGCAACTTACTAGTACTAGTTAAAAGGTGAAAGTTGGGCCTATAATTTTTGTGAAATGTCCTACCGTTTCCACAACTACCAAGTTTACAGGATGATCCCTTCTCAAAGTAATGAATCTGGTTACTGAACATCCTCCCTCTGTCTCAAAAATAAATGTCTTAACTTTAGTATAACTTCGTACAAAAGTTAGCATAAATTTGAGACACTAATTTTAGGACGGAATGAGTACCTTTTTGTTGTTGATGCCCCCTTGGCCCCTGAGCACCACAATACTGGTATATTAGTGCAGATTATTTATTCTAATTGTTTTTATACTCGCTGCCAGTTCCTTTAGCAGAATATCATGCACCGAGAGGTGCAAAGTTGCATCGTACACCTATCTTTTTGTCAAGTGTCCAATCTTTTTGAGCCTGTATTTTTGTCAAGTGTGGTGAGGTGAGGTGAGCGAAGTTGAGCCTGCATTTTTGTCAAGTGTCCTATCCTTTTCTCAACTACCCCTAAAGTTTACAGGATGATCTCCAAATATCCTCAAAGTAATGAGACTGGTGACTGAACCCCCCTGAGCTCCACGTTAAGGATATATTAGTCCAAATTATTTGATCCGGCTGTTTTTAAACTCACTGCCAGTATCTTTAGCAGAATATCACGCACTGAGAGGTGCAAAGCTGTATTGCACACCCACCAGAGCAACCTAGATAATGTTAAACTTCACTTATCCTGACTACAAACACATGCGCATAATACAATAACCGACACCATCATGACTACCACATAGGGATGCAAGCGGGTGTCCCGCAAAGTCCTGCATAAATAGAGGATTAGTTCAAATTGAACTAAATCTGAGAGGGGATTTATAACTAACCAAAATCTATTTTGCCTACGAAGCGGGGCGGATCGGGCACCGCCCTGCACCCCTACTACCACATTTGGCTCAGCATTTTTTCTAGATAAAGACATTTGGCTCATCATACACAAATACTACACAATTGAAACAATTGTAGGTGTTTCTAGCCCCCCATCTTCCCTGTCTACATGTGTTGTAAATTGTGAAACCCTAACATGTGCTACGTTTAAAGCACAGTTAACAGTTGTACGTATCATTTTCTTTCACGCACACAGCACACTGCATACGCCTTTGCACCAACCCATTCTCTAGAAGCGCTCGTCGGTTGGCCTAGCATGTTGTAGAGCGGGGGGAGATCGTCTGCTCAAGCAAAGAATATCCCGAGTGAGGTGTGCGAAGCACGGACGGAAAAACATTGACTTGGCGCTCCACTGATTCCATTCCGTGGGTGGATCCCATGAGATCCGCAAGTCGCTGCGTGGTACGGCGAAAGAAGGAAGGAAAAGCTTCCCCGCACGGGAGAAAGCGAGGAGGCAACCACTGAATGAATGAATAAACAGGCCAGTCCCTCTCCCTCTCTCTCCGCTCGGTTTGACGATTTCTCCTCCTCTCGTGATCGCTCGAGATACTTAAACCGTCGCACTCTCCTTCTTCTTCTTTCCTACTATTCATGTTGGCCCGTGGGGCAATGGCGATGCCCCAACTGACGCCCTGCTCACCTTCGGACGGACACCTGGACGGGCACGCAGCAGGAGTAGGCCATGTAGGCGCCAGCTTGTGGGTCATGGCTGGCCTGTGCCACGCCCTGTTCAGTGCTCACCGACGGGCAAAAATGCCATGATTGCGTGGTGGCTGTTGTGTAACTGGGACGTGCAAATGCCTAGCAGTAGCAGGAGCTGCTCGTCATACAGATACAGGAGCAGGAGAAGGGCGCCACGCCGACGGCCTGGCGAGTAATTTGCCACGTTCGGAACGATGAACCCTGCTGAAATGCCAATGTTCCAAGCGTGGTTTCTGTCTCTCCACAAAGCAGTGGAGCCACGGACGAATGGACTCCTGGCTCGTTTTGCCGACAGCGTAGGCCACGGCGGCCATAAAGCTTAAATAAGACCTGACCTGACAGGGCCGAGGGGACACCCTTCCGTTTCTCCTCGACTAATAATAAGATGAGAAAACAGAAAAATTGGCGCGACCGAACGAGCGCAACGCTTCTGCGCCAATTCGTTTGTTTATTACATTATTCATCCGTAGGGGGAGATATGGATGGATGGCGACGCGGCACCAAGAGCGTTAAAGCCTATGATTAGGATACAAGGGAAGCCCGGCAACGTGATGTTATGAATAGTGGCCGAGCCGGGCAGAGCCAAGCAGGGGCAGGGACTTACTTCACAGAGCCTCAAAGCGACTCCATCTCTTCCCCCTCACGTCTCCTCCTCGTGTCCCTTCTACAAGATAGCTTGGCGTTGCTATTTCATCTCGTCTCCCGGCTGGTCAGTGCACGAGCAGGGCGGCTGGGGGAGAGTGCTCAGCTCAGGGTCTCGTTCATGGGGTGGCTGCGGTCGCTCATGGCGCCCATCAAGAAGCTCTGGATTCGCGTGCATTCCGCGCAGAAGAAGAGTATGTTCGCTCGTCTCTCTCTCTCTCTGTCTCTCCGCGCTTTGCTTTCAGATTGCTCTTGTTTGCAAAATTCAGATGCTGATTGTCGCTTTTGGTTGTGTGGTGGTAACAGAGAGAGGGATCTACATCCTGTACGAGGACGTCAAGTCGTGCCCGTGTGAGGACGTGCAGATCCTCTGGTCCATCCTCGTCGAGTCCCACCCGCCGCCGCCGCTGCGGCTGAAGCAGTGATCGACCGGCCGGCCGGTCCCTGCCGCCGTCCGTCGATCGAGCACGGCGCTCCGACGTACCGATGGCCTCCCGGCGGCAACCGATCCCGACATGCTTCGACTGACTGTCGGTGGCTCGTTCTAGTGTACATAAAGATGATCGAGCGAGCGGCAGTTCCGTGTCGCCATGATAGTAGAAAAGTAGGTGTTCCCTCGGCCTCTCCCTTGTGAGCACGGAAATGGCGTGCATGGCCGGTGAGCTCCCCTCTCGCTAGCATCGCATGTGTCCTTCACCGACACTGCGATTCTGCGAAGCAAGGTTTTTTTTTCTTTTTCTCTTCTTTCTTCTTTTCCTTTTTGGAAAAAAGGGGGAGGCACGTGTAAGGCTCGGTTGGTGGCCCGGGTCAATGGCCGCGCGTGCCTGTATACGAGAGAGAAGGCTGTAAGCACCAGACACCGGCGATGATGGTGTTGAGGGAAAAGAATTGTGAGTGTGGCATTGAAAGATGGCTTGATTGATCCTGTGTTCCCTGTGGCTCGCGTGCAAGGGAGGTAGGCGTGATTTGACCTGACCACCGCGCGCGCACGTAGTACGTGTGTGTGTGTGGGGGGGGGGGGGGGGGGGGGGGGGGGGGGGGGGGGGGGGGGGGGGGGGGATGGGTGAGGCGCGCGCACGGGTGGCGTGGTTAATGCCTGGGCCGGACCGGGGATTGTTTTCGTCGGCCCGTGCGGTTGCAGGTTCATTGGTCGACGTCGGGGTAGTTGGTTGGTTCCGAGGGTCCGTCGGCCGCCGTGTCCGCTGCTTCGAGCTGAGAGTAGGAGGAGCACGGCTCGATCATCCGTGTTTCTCTGCCTCCTGCCTGTCTAGAATCCTGAGGCCTCGTTTGGTTGCATGGGATCCTGGGGGGATCCCTGCCTTTTCCCCGTGCAGGAAAACCACCTGTCGAACTGACCCAGGTAAGCCCACCATGCCATTTAGTCACACACGAGGGGGAGGGATCCCTGCCCGAACCACGTCGTTTCCACGCGGAGAAAAGCCACGACCCCATAGGTCGGGGAGAGAAGCCACAGCTCGAGCGAGACGAGCGCGACAGGCGTCGTCGACCCAGATCCAGCGCCCGCCTCCGAGCTCTTCCGTCGGCGACCAAACCTATGCGTCTGACCCGATCCGTCGTCGACCGAAGCAACTCCCCTGACCCTCTCCCTCCGGTGCCCAGGATCGACGGCCCGCCAGCGTGTCCCTCCTCCATCCCCAGGCCGACGGCGAGTCCCTCCTCCACCTGGTCTACGTTGGCATCCCTCGTTGAGCTGCTGGCCCGATCTGACCTGCGTGGTGACTTTTTGCCAGCCTTGCAGGTCGTTAAGGAGAAAAGCAGGTGTGTTGCTCCTTTGATCTGCGATGAAAGCGTTGAACTCCTCTTCGGATCTTGTTGTCTCCGGCATGGCACTGACGAGACCAAATTCGGTGGAGCCGTTTCCTGATTTGATGCCGCTGATAGTCATGTTCTTGTAGAGTTGCAGCTGTGGGAACTCATCCATCTCTCCAGCGATGGTTGCCGCAGCAGCGCAATGAAAAAATTGCATTGGTAAGAAGGGCGTATTATCCCCATTTCTGCCAAATGGTGATGTGAAGTTTCCACGGGGTTATTAATTGGTCAAGAACATTCTACCCAGGGCACCATTTCCATGGAATTATCTTCCCTTAGAACCAAATGAGGCCTGAGTGTGTAGTCTTTTCCGCCTTAGGTCCGCGATTTCACGCGTGCGCTCGGGCCCGCACGCCAGCCAGAAAAACCAGCCCACGCCTTTTTTTCTAAGAGCAACTCCAACGGACCGACCCAAATGGATGACGCATTTGTCTGACTTTTGTCCGTTTGGGTCGGCCGCCCGCCCGGCGTCCGCCCAGTTTTGCATTTGGGTCGGCAGTGCGTCCAACGCGCCGACCCATTTCATGTCCGCATTCAACTTAAAAAAGGTTCGCGGACGATCATGCCAGCGGCCATGTCTCATGCCGGCACCATGCCAGCGCCGGCATACCATGCCAGCGCCGGCATACAATGCCGGCTTCAGAAAATATCACCACAGTTTATGCTGGCGCACTCACCAGCCGGCCGGCACACATGCCAGTACACAAAAAGGGTGGGGCTTGAGTTCGACCACGCCATCGCGGCTCCCGTGGTCATGCCGACACAACCTGCCGGCATACAAAAAAGATGGCGCTAGATCACTCGTCGTCGAACTTGAGCATGTCGGCCTGCATCTTCTCGAACCATGGCCTCTTCCTTGGCAACACGATGTTGAGATCCGCCTTCATGATCTCCACCCCGGTCATCATGCTCGCGAGAGCCACTTCTTTCGCCTTGGTTGGCGTTGGCGGCCTCGATCTCAAGCATCTTGGCTTGCTTCTTCGCCTCTAGCTCGAACATCTTGGCTTGCTTCTCGGCGTTCAGGTCAAGCCTCCTCCATTGGATCTCCATGAAAGCGTCCATTTGCTCCGCCTTGAAACGCCGGCGCTCCTCCTCCCTTGAGTCCTTCTTGTTCATCATGCCGTCCATGTGTAATGCCCCGGACACACCCGTCGGTGGTCGTTACTCCTGGCGGGATCTAGACTGGCCCCACAGATCAATACTAGTCTTTTCTACGCACTTTGTCCTCACTCATGCGCACCCGGGAGCAACTTCCCGGTCGATCACCCATCCTGAAACTACTCCAAGCTGAGCACGCTTAACTTTGAAGTTCTGTCCGAATGGGCTCCCGGAAAAGAAGGAATTCCTTATTGATATGAGTAGTCTATCATCCCTAATAAGCCAGGCCATCACATACACCCCCACTTAGAGGAACCGACGTCCTCGTCGGGCCACAGGAACGTTCTCTCTTGGCACATACGTCTGTGCATCCAGTCCGGTACATGTGCCATGTCGTGTGCCACCACGGGTCACAAACGCCATGAACAACATGACCACGCACCTGTCCGCAAAAATCCGTGTAACCGCGAGGGTCGGATCTGGTACCAACTTGTAACACCCACGATGCGGCTATATCTCCCACGTGTTGGTGCACGATTTAGAGGCATAACCACATTGTAGTTTTGTCGCAAGAAGGATCATCTTCACACAATCCCATGTAATGAACAAGAAAGGGATAAATATAGTTGGCTTACAATCACCACTTCACACAATACATAAATTAAACATACATCGGTCAAAATACACACATAGACCGACTACGGTCAAATCCAAATGAAAGGGAGATAACCCCAAATGCTAGATCCTCGATCGTCCCAACTGGGCTCCACTACTGATCATAAGGAAAAGACACGTAGTAACGGCCAAGGACCTCGTCGAATTCCCACTTGAGTTCGGTAGCATCGCCTGCACTGGTATCATCGGCACCTGCAACTGTTTTGGTAGTATCTTGTGAGTCGCGAGGACTCAGCAATCTCAAAACCCGCGAGATCAAGACTATTTAAGCTTATGGGTAGAATGTGGTAATGAGGTAGAGTTGCAACAATTGATAAGCAAAATATGGTGGCTAAAGGCGAGTACAAGAGTAAGAAGAGAAACTACGCAATGGTCGTCATATAGAAGTGACCAAGAAGTGATCCTAAAGACTACTTACGTTCAAACATAACCCAAACCGTGCTCACTTCCCGGACTCCACCGAGAAGAGACCATCACGGCTACACACGCAGTTGATGCATTTTAATTAAGTCAACTGTCAAGTTCTCTACAACCGGACATTAACAAATTCCCATCTGCCACATAACCGCGGGCACGACTCTTGAAAGTTTAAACCCTGTAGGGTTGTCCCAACTTAGCCCATTATAAGCTCTCACGACCAACGAAGGATATTCCTTCTCCCGGGAAGACCTGATCAGTCTCGAAATCCTGGTTACAAGACATTTCGACAATGGTAAAACAAGACCAGCAAGACCACCCGACTGTGCCAACAAATCTCGATAGGAGCTGCACATATCTCGTTCTCAGGGCACAATGGATGAGCAATCCGTACAACTAAAACCAGACCTCAAGTTTCCCCGAGGGGGCGCTGCAAAGGGCTCTAGTTTGGACCAACACTCAGAGGAGCACTGGCCCCGGGGGGGGGGGGTAAATAAAGATGACTCTCGTGAAAACCCAAGGGAAAGGCTTAGGTGAGGCAAATGTAAAACCAAGGTTGGGCCTTGCTGGAGGAGTTTTATTCAAAGCGAACTGTCAAGGGGTTCCCATACACCCGACCACGTAAGGAATGCAAAATCAAGGAACATAACACCGGTATGACGAAAACTAAAGCGGCAAGAGTGGAACAAAACACCAGGCATAAGGCCGAGCCTTGCACCCTTTACCAAGTATATAGATGCATTAATTAAAATAAGATTTATTGTGATATCCCAACATAAACATGTTCCAACGTGGAGCAATTTTCAACTTCACCTGCAACTAACAACGCTATAAGAGGGGCTGAGCAAAGCGGTAACATAGCCAAACAACGGTTTGATAGGAAGGGTGAAAAAGGTTAGAGGCTATCATGGCAATTTGGGAGGCTTGATAAACAAGTGGTAGGTAGCGCGACATAGCGATAGCATCGAGAGAACTAGCATAGCAATGATAGTAGTGAGATCCAAGGTGACGGTCATCTTGCCTGAAATCCCGCTAGGAAGAAGAACGAGTCCATGAAGAAGATGAAGCCACGAAGACGAATCCAAGCGTAGACGAATGAATCCTCACGATCGCAACGAAACAGGAACTAACGAGAAGGAGCACAACCGGAAAGAAGCAAACAACATGGTAAACACCCAACACATAAACATGACATGATGCACAACCAAGTATGATGCATGGCAAGGTTAAATGATTCATGGCATGGCAAAGTGCAAATGATAACAGATTCACAGACTTTGAGAAAATACTAAGCATGGCAAAACAGCAGCAGGTAGCAATGTTTAGAGCTAGCAAACAACATGCTACAGGAACATATCATGGCAAACAAAGACATGACATGCTAGTACTAAAGACATAGAACAAAACTCTCTTATTGAGATTTACCCAAATATGCATGGAAAATGATGTGGCACTCACGCAAACATGGCAAGTTATATGAACAGTTTCAGACTTAGAAGAAAAACAGAGCATGACAGGAACAGATTCGTGATAGCAACTTTGCAAGCTTGTTTAGCTCAAAATAAAACATATTATGGCATGAAATTGATTCCAGCAGCAAGTAGTCATGATGAAGAGCATGTTCATGTGCAAAACTACCCCATAGCATAATTCCATAAATACACACATGGAAGACAAAGCAGCAACATGATGTAAAATGACATGTGTGCAAACTTGCTCAAATGCAGAAACTAATGCCACCACTAGATTCACTTGATTTTTCTAGCCCAAAAACATATATAATATGTTGGGGTTACTGTAGAAAAATACCCACAAAATGCATATTTGCGATCAAAGCGTTGGTGGTCCATCTCACTTGTCCTCTTTCTTGGAGTTGGTTTTCCCCCGCCGGCCGTGCCGGCTCGCCCTCCCCAACATCCTCCATGGCTTTCTTCCTCCCACATGACTTGAGTGCGACATATTGCGCCTTGAACTTCTCCTCGTCCTTGATGACCCGATAGCAATGGGAGAGGTTGAAGCACTTGCCATTGCGTTGCACCTTGAATGCCTCCAAAGCTTGAAATGCCTACAAAATGTTTCCATGCAAGCATATGGCCAAGTGATATGCAAATGAACATGCAAAGGATGAACTTGATGACACAAAAGAGGGGGGCTTGCTAGCATACAATGTCTTGCATGCCGATGCCCCTCACGGGCGGGCTTTGACGCTCTCAAGAGTGGCGCAAAACTTGTTGCACTCTTGTTGGATCACCCTCCACCTCTTGGAACTGGAGACCCACCCGCGCGTGCTCACAAATTGGTACGGCGGATACTTCTTGCGCTCATGACACTCTTGGTGGACACGAATCCAAAAGGTTGAATGCTTTTGCTCGGCGCCCGTCTTGGGGTCTTGTCCAATGTCTCGCCAACACTCATAAAGAAGCTTGTCCCCGGCCACCGTGTACTCCTTCGTACGCTTGCTCTTGTGCTTCGGCTTAGGACCGGCGGCTTGGTTGGCGAGCTCGTCCTCAAACAAAGGCTCCACGTCGATGTCGCACTCGTCCTCTTCCTCTAGCCCGTAGTCGTCCGGGAACTCGTGGTCGAGGGGGAAGTCGTCCAGGTCGATGCCGACCTGATCACGCAAGAAGGCTGCCTGGTCGGGATCATAGCCATCGGCCGGCGTGAACGCCCCGTGTCCGTCCTGGCTTTGTGTCTCATCGGCATCGTATAGCCAATGGCCAGCACACCACCCTCGAAGATGAGGTTCTGCATATAGTCCTCATCGGCGGCTTGCGGGCATCCGGGAGCACGCCGGCCGGTGTCTGCTGCGCGCGTTTCCTCACGCCGCCGGATGACGAGCCACCGGCCACCGGGGTGGAGTTGAGGTCGATGGGCGCGGGCGCGGGCATGGAAGGCGCGATCATGCTCACTTCGGGTGAGCACTCCCCGGAGAGGTGGGAGGCCTGCGAGTAGACGTGGAAGCTGAAAGCACAAGTGCTCCCTGGGTGATTTTGGTAATTAATGTCAACATATCTCTTATTGGACTAACACTTTTACCTAGTATGTTTCAGACAAGTTCAACAATGGAGTGGCATGGACTAAAGGATGTGGAACCCCTTCAAGATGCTAAGGACAAAGGATTGGCTCAAGCTTCAAGCACAAGACTCTACATTTTATATTTTAGTGATCCAAGATCACATTGAGACTATAGGAAAAGCCAATACTATCAAGAGGGGATGAGGTGTTGCTTAATGGCTTGCTTGCTCAAAGTGCTTAGTGATATGCTCCAAAGCCCTCAACTACTTTCTCACATCCACATAGGTCCTAAACCAAAAATTCTAACTCGGCCCCACCGATTCTTTCTATCCGGCGCCACCGAGTTCAGATGTCATAGCCACTGCCACAAACCCTAGGCAAATCGATCTCACTGATAGGGATCTCGGTCTCACCGAGATGGGATTGTAATCTCTCTGTGTATGTCCATTACCAGAATCGGTCTCACCGAGTTTGAGCAATCGGTACTACCGAGATTACAATGCAAGCTCTCTGGTTAACTTATTACCAAAATCGGTCCTACCAAGTTTGTGTAATCGGTCAAACCGAGTTTGCCTGACCAACTCTCTGGTTAGCTTATTACCAAATTCGGTCCCACCGAGTTTGTGTAATCGGTCTCACCGAGATTATGTTATGCCCTAACCCTAACCATATCGGTCCTACCGAGTTGCATGTCGGTCCCACCGAAAATCCTAACGGTCACTAGATTTGCTGAATCGGTCCGACCGAGTTTCTCAATTCGGTCCCACCGAGTTTGGCAAGTTGTGTGTAACGGTTAGATTTTGTGTGGAGGCTATATATACCCCTCCACCTCCTCTTCATTCGTGGAGAAAGCCATCAAAACGAACCTACACTTCCAGCTTACATTTTCTAAGAGAGTACCACCTACTCATGTGTTGATGCCAAGATATTCCATTCCTACCATATGAATCTTGATCTCTAGCCTTCCCCATGTTGCTTTCCACTCAAATCTTTTTTCCACCAAATCCAAATCCTATGAGAGAGAGTTGAGTGTTTGGGGAGACTATCATTTGAAGCACAAGAGCAAGGAGTTCATCATCAACACACCATTTGTTACTTCTTGGAGAGTGGTGTCTCCTAGATTGGCTAGGTGTCACTTGGGAGCCTCCGACAAGATTATGGAGTTGAACCAAGGAGTTTGTAAGGGCAAGGAGATCGCCTACTTTGTGAAGATCTACCGCTAGTGAGGCAAGTCCTTCATGGGACAAGGTTGCTTCTTCGTGGACCCTTCGTGGGTGGAGCCCTCCGTGGACTCGCGCAACCGTTACCTTTCGTGGGTTGAAGTCTCCATCAACGTGGATGTACGATAGCACCACCTATCGGAACCACGACAAAAACATCTGTGTCTCTGATACGTCTCCGTCGTATCTATAATTTTTGATTGTTCCATGCCAATATTATTCACTTTCATATACTTTTTGGCAACTTTTTATATTATTTTTGGGACTAACATATTGATCCAGTGCCCAGTGCCAGTTCATGTCTGTTGCATGTTTTTTGTTTCGCAGAAACCCAATATCAAACGGAGTCCAAACGGGGAAAAACGGACGGAGATTTTTTTTGGAATATTTATGATTTTTGGGAAGTAAAATCAACGCGAAACGGTATCCGAGGTGGGCACGAGGTAGGGGGGCACGCCCTACCCCCCAGGCGCGCCCCTGACCCTCATGGTCCACTCGTAAGGCGGTTTACGCTCTCCTTCTGGGCTCTATGCTTGAGATATGATGTTACTTGTTGCTCTAGGATGGAGGCTCCACACCTTCCCTTTTCATGCGAATTTAATGATAATGAAACCTTAGCTTCTTATGATAATGGTATATATGATTACTATGATGTGGAACAAATAGAAGAATTTGTTGCTTTTAAGGCTGCTTATGAAATTGAAGCTTTGTTTGAAAAGTATGAAGCTTTAGATGATGATGTTTATAGGCCTAAAAATATTGCTATACTTAGATATTGCTATGAAAATTATAAATACAATTACTATATTAATGCATTTATTAAGAAAGTCTCCGCTGTCCAAGAAGAGACTAATATTTTGCAGGAATCTATGGAAGAAGAAATTGATGAAACTGTGAGCTCATTGGATGAAAAAGATGATGAGGAGAGCGAAGAACAAAAGGAGGAGGAACGGATTAGCTACCCCGTGCCCACCTTCTAATGAGAGTAACCCTCCAACTCATACATTATTTAATTCCCCTTCGTGCTTACCGAAGGATGGTTGCTATGATGATTGCCATGATGATTGCTATGATGATTGTTATGATCCCATTGATTCTATTGAAATATCCCTTTTTGATGATGCTTGCTATGCTTGTGGCCAAGATGCCAATATGAATTATGCTTATGGAGATGAACTTGCTATAGTTCCTTATGTTAAACATGAAATTGTTGCTATTGCACCCACGCATGATAGTCCTATTATCTTTTTGAATTCTCCCTACTACACTATATCGGAGAAGTTTGTGCTTATTAAGGATTATATTGATGGGTTGCCTTTTACTACTACACATGATGATTTTGATGAATATAATATGCATGTGCTTGCTGCTCCTACTTGCAATTATTATGATATACGAACTATATCTCCGCCTCTCTATGTTTACCATACGCTAGAATTGCAAGAAACTGTTTATACTATGCATTGGCCTTTACTTGGTTTGCATGAATTGTTCTTTTATGACATGCCGATGCATAGGAAGAGAGTTAGACTTCGTCATTACATGATTTATGTTGCTTTGTGCTCACTACTAAATTCTAAATCATTGCTAATTAAAATTGGCTTTGATATACCTTGGGATCCGGGTGGATTCATTACTTGAGCACTTTATGCCTAGCTTAATGGCTTTAAAGAAAGCGCTGCCAGGGAGACAACCCGGAAGTTTTAGAGAGTCATTTATTTCTATTGAGTGCTTTCATATAGTTTAAAAACACAAAAATAAAGAGGGAAACCTAAAAACTTTTCAAAAAGGAAAGTGAAAGTGAGAAAGACAAGCATTGTTGAAGTGGGAGAGCTCCTTGAACTTTGTTCATGCTCACGGAAACTTTGTGAATCTTGATTACAGAAACTTTTCATCAAAAATAATTATCCCGTTGTACAATTCCATTGTATTATAAAAATAATGTGCCAAGGTTTGCCTTTAGGATGTTTACAATGCTTGTTGGTTTGTACAGTGCAGGACAGAAACTTTGGCTGTAGTGCGCGATTTTACATTTTTATCTGGAATGTCAATTGGTTCTGATTTTTTTGCACTGTCTTTCTATAAAAATTGTTTATTTTTCCTAATTTTGGTAGAATATTTGGGGTGCCAGAAGTATGGTGGATGTTCAGATTGCTACAGACTATTCTGTTTTTGGCAGATTCTGTTTTTGATGCATAGTTTGCTTGTTTTGATGAATCTATCAATTTATATCAGTGGATTAAGCCATGGAAAAGTTATATTACAGTAGACACAATGCAAAAACAAAATATGAATTGGTTTGCAATAGTACTTAGAGTGGTGATTTGCTTTATTATACTAACGGATCTTACCGAGTTTTCTGTTGAAGTTTTGTGTGGATGTAGTGTCTAATCGAGGATGTTTCGATGTGAGAAGAAGGAAGAGAGGCAAGAGCTCAAGCTTGGGGATGACCGAGACACCCCAAGTAAATATTCAAGGAGACTCAAGCGTCTAAGCTTGGGTATGCTGGGGAGGCATCCCCTCTTTCTTCAACAAGTATCGGTATGTTTTCGAATTCATTTCGTTCGTGCATTATGTGCAAGTCTTGGAGCGTCATTTGCAATTAGGTTTTTATTTTTATTTTATGCACCATGCCGGTATGAGATAGTCCTTGGTTGATTTATAGAATGCTCATTGCACTTCACTTAAATTTTTTGAGTATGGCTTTATAGAATGCTTCATGTGCTTCACTTATATCATTTGAAGTTTGGATTGCCTGTTTCTCATCACATAGAAAATCGCCATTTGTAGAATGCTCTTTTGCTTCACTTATATTTGTTAGAGCGTGGGCATATCTTTTGTAGAAATAATTAAACTCTCTTGCTTCACTTATATCTATTTAGAGAGATGATAGGAACTGGTCATTCACATGGTTAGTCATAAAATCCTACATAAACTTGTAGATCGCTGAATATGATATGTTTGATTCCTTGCAATAGTTTTGCGATATAAAGATAATGATATTAGATTATGCTAGTGGGTGGTTGTGGATTGTAGAGACACTTGTGTAGAGGTTTGCAAGTCCCGTAGCATGCACGTATGGTAACTGTTGTGTGACAAATTTGAAGCATGGGGTGTTTCTTTGATTGTCTTCCTTATGAGTGGCAGTCGGGGACGAGCGATGGTCTTTTCCTACCAATCTATCCCCCTAGGGGCATGCGTAGTAGTACTTTGCTTCGAGGGCTAATAAACTTTACAATAAGTATATGAGTTCTTTATGACTAATGTGAGTCCATGGATTATACACACTTTCACCTTTCCATCATTGCTAGCCTCTTCGGTACCGTGCATTGCCCTTTCTCACCTCGAGAGTTGGCGCAAACTTCGCCGGTGCATCGAAACCCCGTGATACGATACGCTCTATCACACACAAGCCTCATTATATCTTCCTCAAAACAGCCACCATACCTACCTATCATGGCATTTCCATAGCCATTCCGAGATATATTGTCATGCAACTTCCATCATCATCATATTCATGACTTGAGCATTCATTGTCATATTGCTTTGCATGATCGTAAGATAGCTAGCATGATGTTTTCATGGCTTGTCCGTTTTTTGATGTCATTGCTATGCTAGATCATTGCACATCCCGGTACACCGCCGGAAGCATTCATATAGAGTCATATCTTTGTTCCAGTATCGAGTTGTAATATCGAGTTGTAAGTAAATAAAAGTGTGATGATCATCATTATAGAACATTGCCCCATAAAAAAAGGGAAATGTCAAAGAAGCCTAAATAAAAAAGGGGGCCAAAGAAGCCCACCAAAAAAGAGAAAAAAGGGGCAATGTTACTATCTCTTTTTCCACACTTGTGCTTCAAAGTAGCACCATGTTCTTCATGTAGTGAGTCTCATATCTTGTGCTTCAAAGTAGCACCATGTTCTTCATGTAGATTGTCTCCTATGTTGTCACTTTCATATACTAGTGGGAATTTTCATTTTAGAACTTGGCTTGTATATTCCAACGATGGGCTGGCTCAAATGTCCTAGGTCTTCATGAGCAAGCAAGTTGGATGCACACCCACTTAGTTTCTTTTGTTGAGCTTTCATACACTTATAGCTCTTAGTGCATCCGTTGCATGGCAATCCCTACTCCTCACATTGACATCAATTGATGGGCATCTCCATAGCCCGTTGATTAGCCGCGTTGATGTGAGACTTTCTCCCTTTTTGTCTTCTCCACATAACCTCCATCATTATATTCTATTCCACCTATAGTGCTATATCCATGGCTTGCGCTCATGTATTGTGTGAGGGTTGAAAAAGCTGAGGCGCGTTAAAAAGTATGAACCAATTGCTCGGCTCGTCAAATGATAGACTATTGCTTTGAATCACTCGTGTCTTAATATTCATGCCATGATTAGACATATGATCAAGATTATGCTAGGTAGCATTCCACATCAAAAATTATTATTTTTTATCATTTACCTACTCGAGGACGAGCAGGAATTAAGCTTGGGGATGCTGATACGTCTCCGTCGTATCTATAATTTTTGATTGTTCCATGCCAATATTATTCACTTTCATATACTTTTTGGCAACTTTTTATATTATTTTTGGGACTAACATATTGATCCAGTGCCCAGTGCCAGTTCCTGTCTGTTGCATGTTTTTTGTTTCACAGAAACCCAATATCAAACGGAGTCCAAATGGGAAAAACGTACGGAGATTTTTTTTTGAATATTTATGATTTTTGGGAAGTAAAATCAACGCGAAACGGTATCCGAGGTGGGCCCAAGGTAGGGGGGCGCACCCTACCCCCCAGGCGCGCCCCTGACCCTCGTGGTCCACCCGTAATGCGGTTGACGCTCTCCTTCTGGCGCAAGAAAGCTAATTTTACAAGGAAGATCTGAGCGAAAGATTCACCCCAATTGGAGTTATGGATCTCCGGATATAAAGGAAACGGTGAAGGGGTAGAATCTGCCAACGCAGAGAACGCATAAACAGAGAGATAGATCCAATCTCGGAGGGGCTCTCGCCCCTCCCAAGCCATGGGAGCCAAGGACTAGAGGGTAAACCCTTCTCCCATCTAGGGAGAAGGCCAAGGAAGAAGAAGAAGAAGGGGGGCTTTCTCCCCCTTGCTTCCGGTGGCGCCGGAACACCGCCGGGGCCATCATCATCACCACAATCTTCACCAACACCACCGTCATCTTCACCAACATCTCCATCACCTTCCCCCATCTCTATGCAGCGGTGTAACCTCTCTCTTACCCGCTGTAATATCTACTTAAACATGGTGCTCAACGCTATATATTATTTCCCAATGATGTATGGCTATCCTATGATGTTTGAGTAGATCTGTTTTGTCCTAATGGCTATTTGATGATTGTGATTGGTTTGAGTTGTATGTTTTATTATTGGTGCTATCCTATGGTGCCCTCCATGTCGCGCAAGCGTGAGAGATTCCCACCGTAGGGTGTTGCAATACGTTCATGATTCGCTTATAGTGGGTTGGTGAGTGACTGAAACACAAACCTGAGTAAGAGGGATTGTTGCGTATGGGATAAAGGGGACTTGATACTTTAGTGCTATGGTTGGGTTTTACCTTAATGAATCTTTAGTATTTGCGGATGCTTGCTAGAGTTCCAATCATAAGTGCATATGATCCAAGTAGAGAAAGTATGTTAGCTTATGCCTCTCCCTCAAATAAAATTGAAATAATGATTACCGGTCTAGTTATCGATTGCCTAGGGACAAATAACTTTCTCGTGACAACAAGCTCTTTACTCTTACTAATTTAGTTGTGTCTTTATCTAAACAGCCCCTAGTCTTGATTTACGTGCTCTTTACTTCTTGCAAGCTTACCCAAAAACACCTACAAAGTACTTCTAGTTTCATACTTGTTCTAGGTAAAGCGAACGTCAAGCGTGCGTAGAGTTGTATCGGTGGTTGATAGAACTTGAGGGAATATTTGTTCTACCTTTAGCTCCTCGTTGGGTTCGACACTCTTACTTACCGAAAACTGTTGCGATCCCCTATACTTGTGGGTTATCAGTCTCCAATTGTGTTTGAATCCTCCAATCCCAACCCTTTACATTCTTGCAAGTTGCATGCTTTACTTTCCGTTGCTCATATACTCTTTGCATGCTTGCTTGTTATGTGTTGTGATTGTTATACTTGTGCCTAAACTCCACTTGAACTTAAAGAAGTTAAAAACTGCAACTTTTGGTACTTAGTGTCTAATCACCCCCCTCTAGACACCTCTTCTCGATCCTTTCAGAAGTCGGGGATCGGGTTGCAAGCCGACCCGCGGGGCGAGTCGGGCAGCACCATCCGAGGAAATGCCGACGAGCCGGTGCTGGCCGCGGCGACGGCAGCTTGGACGAGGCCGTGCTGGCCAGGGTTTAACCCTAGCATGTAGAGCGCCTTCCTCATTGTCGCCGCGACGCGGGCGTTGGTGACCTCCTACTGCGCGAGGCGACGACGGTGGCCTCATCCCTCGCGTCCGCGGCGTGCCTCCGGCCCTTCCTCTTGGTCGACTCGCGTGCCCGCTGTTCGGGCGTCAGCGCCTTCTTTGGTTTGGTCGTGGCGGTCATCTTGCACAAGGCACGAGGCTTGCCCTTCCCGGCCCGGGCGGCGGCGCCGGACGAGGCGAGGGAGGCGAGGCCGGCAGCGGCGTCGAGGTCGATGGCGTCGTCTATGGTTGGTTGGGGCAGGAGCGAGCGCGCGCAGGCGGGAGTGTTTTTGGGGAAAATGGGGGGAATTGGTGGTGGCTGCCACCGACCGGCGGGCCCAGGGTGAGGAGTAGGCGCACGCGCGCGTCCGTCTCCTGTCCGCGCGGACGCAAATATGACTCAAAAATTGGCTGGGAATGGGTCGCCCTGCGGACGTTAAGCGGACACACGTCCGTTTGGGTCGGCGCGTTGGGCCGCCTTTTGTGTCCGCGCCGACGCAAATGGACGGCGGCGGACGAAATGGGTCGCCCCGTTGGAGTTGCTCTAATATCACACGTGTTGTGGTAGTCGCCAAGTCCACTTCCTGCCCGGCCCTCTTCTTCCTTTTGAGCTCCATCCGCTTGACAACCTAGCCCTAGCCCCCACCACCTTAGGATTTTGAAAGCGCGGCAAGCATGACCACAAGGTCAGCAGCTCATGGGGGCGATGCCGACCGACCAACTTTACCATGGCGCTGTCAAGTGCTGAGCTGCGACCACACTTCCGCGTATACGTTCCGGTGCACTGCTGCCAGTACTTCTAGGAGCATAGCGTTCTGCTCTTTGTGCCCCGACGTGCCACACGGTGCCACCTAATTCCCGATAGGGTTCTGGAAGCGCGGCAAGCATGCCCACAAGGCCAGTAGCTTGTCGGGGTGACGCCGACCGACCAACTTCACCATGGCATTGCCAGGTGCTGAGCTGCAACCACACTTCCGTGTATACATTCTGGTGCACCGCTGCCAGTACTTCTAGGAGCATTGTGTTGCTCTTGTGGCCTGACTAAGCAGATGGCATTGCAATAGAGTAGAATGACAATAGTTGAATTTGAAACCATGTTACCAGGAATGAAATAGGTACTGAAAAATAGGAAGGCATGACATATTTACATGTATGATCAGCAGGCTAAGCACATGGCATTGCAACAACGTAGATGCACTCCAAGACATTATATGCATGATGTACCCATATCACGGGCCAAGTTAGAGCAAAGACCTTGTGGGGTGAATAGGATTCATCATCTTTCTGCAACTCTTCTAAAGAACTGCATTTAACTTCTCCATCATATTGGATATCATTGACGTCAAGTTTGTTGTCCGTTACATTGCTCCGTGAGGTTCTTGTGGATTTGTTCCGATATTCAATATCATTGTGTGCAATTATATCTGACATGCATGGAAGATAACTAATAGTGAGATTATGTAATGACTGCCTGTCGGAGACGACTTAAATAGTAGGACTGGACTTAACTAACAACAACATGTCTCAAAAACTAAACAGAGAACACAGATAAAAGCTACAGAATATGTATTGTTTGTACTTGAGATTAACTAGATGACACACAAAAGTATTAAATAACAATAACATAGTTAATACTAGAAGTGGTATAATCACCAGCCTGCGGGATGGCATTGGTTGATGGATGATAACTATGGAACATCGTTAACTCGTGAACAAGTTTCTTATCTGAAGTAAGACTCTTAAGAGATCAGTATGAATGTACAGTGACATGTGATAATCTATTTTTCATGCTTAGATGAATACGAAGCGATAAATATTGCACACAAGTAAGATGAGAGTACAACCTATCTGGCCGCCATCCATAGGAGTGGGAATCATCTGTTGACTTGTCGATGGCACTGCGGTTGTTGTGGTTGTCCATGTCGGGCAGGCACATTCGAGGCAGGGAACTCTTGAGTGGGGACTATAGCTCCCTTATGGTTTATGCTTCCCTTGTTGGAGCAGCTGCGGTGAGAAGGAAGATGGTGTGGCTGAAGATACAGAAAACACAATATTAAGAATGACACATATCTCTGATATGAAAAAATACCCTAAGAGGTCAACACTAAGGTACGTGACTGTTCACACGTCAGTTGACTGAAAACTAAAATGAGGTCACATGTTTTTTTTTGTGTTGTCTGATCTACGCCGGATGGCTGGATGACAGTCTTGTGCCTCCCGACTGACACTGTCCAGGATCTTCCCTGAACAGCGAGCGACCAGCGGCATAGCAGCCTGCCTCTGCTGTCCCTGGCCGCGAAAGATCCGACCACAAGCCCGCCCCCGGCCCACCGCACTGCCGTAGTCGCGCCACCCCCAGCCAAACCTCAAAGACTCGCTGTCATCTAGATCCAGCAACAGCAGTACCTTCACCCCACGCAACACTAAGATAGCCACCTAAGCGCTGCTTCCTTAACGAACATGCGCCCCCGCACCCCTATGATAGACACCGAGGCACTGCTGCCCCATCCAACCAGCAGCCTAGGAGCTCCGCCGCCTCGAAGGGTGCTGCTTTCGTTCATAGGGAATCGACTGACCCATCATAAAAATTCAGGCGACTGACGGCTAAATAATTCAGATGAGTTTCCAACCTATGTTGCGGCCCGTTAAAGTAGGCAGATATGGCTGCCGAGTCGGTGAGGCTGGCGCGGTTGCAGTGGCTCTTGGCGGCGGGAAAGCAGATATGTGACGGCATTCAACGACTATGGGGGAGCAATGCAGGGGCCCTGGATGCATCCAAAGTTGGAGCCGCTCCGTCGCCATGCACAACGGCGCGAGTGAATTGGCTCCAGTACGGTTGACGCGGTCGACGCCGAGGCAGCTCCGGCAGCACGGAGTAAGAGGCACACGGCCCAGTGCATGACGGCAAACGGACAGCGGCTCCGGCATTGGGCAGGAGGGCGGCGGTGAATTTGGTGCGGTGGCGGTGCTATGGAGGAGGGGTTGAGGTTTCACGGCTAGGGAGAAGGTGATTTGGCGCCCATGGTGTATGAATGGGGAATTGGGAGGGGGAACCATGTCTTACGGACACATTTGTCTAAAATGTGGGGGAAGTTACAGTTCTACCCCTACCTTTTGGCTTGTGCGCGTGTCTTGAGGGCCAGCGAATTCGGGCGAGGAGGGCGTGCTTTGATAGTGGGCGCGAGCGATTTCGGCTGAGGAGAGGGTGTATTGTCGCCCATTGTTTATGAATTATTCGGCGCCTGCCATTTTGGTAGATGAGAGGGTGTTTTGCCGCCTATGGTTTATGAATTATTCGGCGCCAACCATTTTGACCGAGGAGTGGGTGTTTTTCCACCCATGGTTTATGAATTATTCGGCGCCTATCATTTCGGCCGAGGAGAGGGCACCCTTGGATGAAGTTACAAACCTACCCTCCATATACTACAGGCCAATTGATGCAGCTCCCATATAGGCCCGTTGATACGTCTCCAACGTATCTATAATTTTTTATTGTTCCATGCTATTATATTATCTATCTTGGATGTTTTATATGCACTATTATGCTATTTCATATCATTTTTGGGACTAACCTATTAACCTAGTGCCCAGTGTGAGTTGTTGTTTTTTCCCTTGTTTTGACTTCTACAGAAAATCAATACCGAATGGAATGAAGCTTTTTGATGATTTTTCTTGGACCAGAAGAAACCTAGGAAGCTTCGGGAGGAGGCCAGAAGGCCCACGAGTGAGCCACAAGCTCACCAGGCGCACCCTAGGTGGGGGCACGCCCTCTGAGATAGTGGGCCCCCCGTGGCTCCTCTAACCCTAATCTCAGCTCTATAAATACCCAAATACTCTCGTATACCCGGGGTACACTAAAAACACTTTTCCGCCGCCGCAAGCTTCTGTTCTCGTGAGATCTCATCGTGGGGCCTTTTCTGGCACTTTGCCAGAGGGGGATTCGATCACGGAGGGCTTCTACATCAACCTTGATGCCCTTTCGATGATGTGTGAGTAGTTTAGCACAGACCTATTGGTCCATAGCTAGTAGCTAGATGGATTCTTCTCTCTCTTTGATCTTCAATACAATGTTCTCCTCGATGTTCTTGGAGATCTATTCGATGTAATCTTTTTTTGCGGTGCGTTTGTTGATATCCGATGAATTGTGGATTTATTATCAGATTATTATGAGTATTATTTGAGTCTTCTCTGAACTCTTTTATGCATGATTAAGATAGTTTTGTATTTCTCTCCGATCTATTGATTTTGTTTGGCCAACTAGATTGATTTATCTTGCAATGGGAGAGGTCCTTTGTGATGGGTTCGATCTTGTGGTGTCCTCACCCAGTGGCAGTAGGGGTAGCGAGGCACACATTTGTATTTTTGCAAGGATAAAAAGATGGGGTTTATACCATGTTGCTTGGATCTATCCCTCTACATCATGTCATCTTGCTTAAGCTGTTACTCTGTTCTTGTTGACTTAATACACTAGATGCATGTTGGATAGTGGTCGATGTGTGGAGTAATAGTAGTAGATGTAGGCAGGAGTCGGTCTATTTGTCACGAACGTGATGCCAATATTCATGATCATTGCCTTGGATATCGTCATAACTTTGTGCTTTTCTATCAATTGCTCAACAGTAATCTGTTTACCCACCGTATGTGTTCTTTTAAGAGAGAAGCCTCTAGTGAAAAGTATGCCCCCCGGGTCTGTTTCTTATCATATATTTTCAGATCTATAAAACGAAAACACAAAAATACCTTGCTGCAATTTATTTACATTTACTTTATTTTGCACTTTTATTTATCTTTTATACCTATCTCTATCAAATCACATGCTTGCAATTAACCATGGAGGGTTCACAACCCCTTTTCGCGTTGGGTGCAAGTATTTGTTTGTTTGTGTAGGTGCAACTATTGGAGACTTGGGTGTTCCTCCTACGAGATCTATCCATGGAGATGCATAGCTATGAGAGGGGAGAGCATCTTCATACCCTTGAAGATCGCTAAGCGGAAGCGTTTATAAACGCGGTTGATGTAGTCGTACACCTTCACGATCCATCCCGATCAAGTACCGAACATACGGTACCTCCGCGTGCAGCACACGTTCAACTCGATGACGCCCTCGCCTTCTTGATTCAGCAAGAGGGGCGAAGTAGTAGATGAGTTTCGGCAGCACGACGGCATGGTGACGGTGGTGGTGAAGAAGAAACTCCGTGGGGCTTCGCCAAGCACAACGGAAACTATGACGGTGGCACATGGCTTGGTGAATCTTGATGTGTTCCGGGTGCTAGCCCTGCCCCTTTATTTATATGTTGAGCCCTGGGGTCGTTTCTTGGAAAAAGAGCCTCCTCAAAGTCGGTTCGGCATGCAAGGCAAGAGTCCTTCTCGGACTCCAGGACCAGACGCCAGGGCCCCTGGCGTCTAGCCCCCTGGCCTCTGCAAAACTCCTTCCGCACCTTCCTAAAACCTCGTGGGCTTTAACCCTTGGCCCAAATAAAGTGTTCTCATACCCGAACATTTCGGGAAACATTCAAAACCCCTTCCGGAGACCTATCACTATTATCCCATATATAAATATTTACCTTCGGACTATTCTGGAGCTCCTCGTCATGTCCTTGATCTTATCCAGAACTCCAAACAACATTCGGTCACCAACATACATAACTCATATAATACTATATCATCAACGAGCGTTAAGCGTGTGGAACCTACAGGTTCAAGAATGATGTAGACATGACCGAGACGCTTCTCTGATCAATAGCCAATAGCGGACCTGCATGCCTATATTGGTTCCTACATATTCTATGATGATCTTTATTGGTCGAACCTTTATGACAACATATGTAGTTCCTTTTGTCCGTCGGTATGTTACTTGCCCGGGATTCGATCATCGGCATCTCCATACCTAGTTCAATCTTGTTATTGGAAAGTCTATTTACTCGTTCTGTAAGACATCATCCCGTAACTAACTCCTTAGTCACTTTGCTTCCAAGATTCTTGTGATGATGTATTACCGAGAGGGCCCAGAGATACCTCTCTGTCATACGGAGTGACAAATCCTAGTCTCGATCCATGCCAACTCAATAGACACCTTCGGAGATACCTGTAGAGCACCTTTATGATCACCCAGTTATGTTATGACATTTGATGGCACACAAGGCATTCCTCCGTAGTCTGGGAGTTGCATGATCTCATGGTCGAAGAAACATGTATTTGACATTAAGAAATCAGTAGCAATAAATTGAACGATCATATGCTATGCCAACAGTTGGGTCTTGTCCATCACATCATTCTCCTAATGATGTGATCCCGTTATCAAATGACAACTCATGTCTATGGCTAGGAAACCTTAACCATCTTTTGATCAACGAGCTAGTCTAGTAGAGGCTTACTAGGGACTTGGTATTTGTTTATGTATTCACACATGTATTTAAGTTTCCAATCAATACAATTATAGCATGAACAATAAACCTTTACCACGATTAAGGAAATATAATAATAACCACTTTATTATTGCCTCTAGGGCATATTTCCAACAGGAAATACTTATCTCTACTTTGCTGCATCACCCTTTCCTCTTCAAGGGAAAAACAACGCAAGCTCAAGAAGTAGGAGGAAGAATTTCTGGCGCCATTGCCGGGGAGGATATACATCAAGCCTACCAAGTACCTATCATAAACTCTCATCTCTTGCACTTACAATATTCGCCATTTGCATCTCGTTTTCATCTCCCCCACTTCTAAAACACTTTCAGAAAACACAAAAATATTTGCCTTTTTATTTGTCTTCTTTTCGTTTGCCTTTATGTCTTACTTGGTTTGTTTGCTTGTTCGCTTGGTATGATTTTGTGTTTATTAAAAATCAGAAAACAAAAAGCTTATGGATCCTCATCCACTTGTTAATCTTTTTAAAGGATCCAAATATGATGAACCAATTGCTAGTGAGTTGAGTGCACTAGATTATCTTTATGAAGTTTTGCTTGAAATTTGTGAATCTGAAAATAGTGAAGTGCTAAAAGAGGAAATTTATGAAGTGATTCACGATAGCTCCTTGAATGAAAAGCATGATTGCAATGATGTTACTACAAATCCTATTGATGTCAATTGTGCTCATAATATGAAAACCCCCAAGCTTGGGGATGCTAATTTTGATATGTCCACTACTTATTGCAATGATCATGATTGGGGTGATTCTTCTTATGATCTTGAAAAATTAATTTAAGCCTCATGATGAATATGTTAGTGATAACGGTTGCAATAGTATTGAAAGTGGGTTTAGAAGAGTGTCAACTCTAGGTAATAATCATCCCACTACTTTGGAGAATGATCAATCCTATGAAATTTTTGATAAAAGTGGGCTCGGAGAGGTCATGACTTTATTTGATGATAATCCCACTATATTGGAAGAGTGTCAACTTTGCATGCATGTGGATCATGTAGAGAGGATGTTATGTGATAGCTATATTGTTGAATTTGAATAGGATCCTACACGTAATTATTATGACAAAGGGAAATATGGTCGTAGAAATTTGCATATTACTCAATTACCTCTTCTTATGTTGAGATTGATATTCCTTCTCTCTTCTTCTTTGCATATGCTAGTTTTTGCCTGTCTTGATAAAAAAATTCATTATTAAATGTCTATACATAGGAAGTATGTTAGACTTAAATATGTTTTTCACATATTTTATGATGCTCTATTTGTGTTTCAACTATAATCTTTCATGTGTGTATCATCGAAATCGCAATGCCTAGCTAAAAGGCTTTAAAGAAAAGCACTTGTTAGGACACAACCCAACATTTTTGCTTTCTGTTTTTATGAGTTTACAAACTTATGCTAATTTTATGATTGTGTTTAAGAGTTTTAATTAGTGTTTGTGACAAGTAGAGCCTTTGGGATGATCTATGGTGATAGTTGATTTGATTTTGCTAAAAAATAGAAACTTTTGCGCTCATTGCGGGAATTTTGTAAATTCACAGAAGTGTGATTTTATATGATTTTTTCACACAAGATTGATATACAAATTTCCCAGGTTGTCCTAATTTTTCAGAATTTTTAGATTTACACAAGTATACGAAATTTCTAGATTGCTACAGAATGTTCTATTTTTGATAGATTCTATTTTCTATGTGTTGTTTGCTTATTTTGATGAATCTATGGGTAGTATCAGGGGGTATGAACCATGGAGAAGTTAGAATACAGTAGATATAACACCAATATAAATTTAGAATGAGTTCACAATAGTACCTAAGAGGTGATTTGTTTTATTATCCTCACAGAGCTCACTAGTTTTCTGTTGAGTTTTGTGTTGTGAAGTTTTCAAGTTTTGGGTAAAGTTTTGATGGACTACGGAATAAGGAGTGGAAAGAGCCTAAGCTTGGGGATGCCCAAGGCACCCCAAGGTAATATTCAAGGAAAACCAAGCATCTAATCTTGGGGATGCCCGGGATGGCATACCCTCTTTGGTCTTCAATCCATCGGTAAAATTACTTGAGGCTATATTTTTATTCACCACATGATATGTGTTTTGCTTGGAGCGTCTTGTATTATATGAGTCTTTGCTTTTTAGTTTGCCACAATCATCCTTGCTGTACACACCTTTTGAGAGGGACTCATATTAATCGTGAATTTATTAGAATACTCTAAGTGCTTCACTTATATCTTTTGAGCTAGGCAGTTGCTCTAGTGCTTCACTTTTATCTTTTTAGAGCAGAACAGTGGTTTTATTTTGAAGAAATTGACGAACTCTCATGCTTCACTTATATTATTTTGAGAGTATTAAAAATAATATGTCAATTTTCTTAGGTTATGAATTTGGTCCTAATATGATGGGTATTCAAGAGGGATATGATAAGAACTTTCATGAAGATCATTGAATATATGAGAAGTTTGATTCCTTGCATTTATTTTGAGATATAAAGATTATGTATTAGAGTCATGCTAGTGAGTAATTGTGGATTAGTAATAATATTTGTGTTAAGGTTTGTGATTCCCGAAGCATGCACGTATTGTCTCCCGTTATGCAATGAAGTTAGAGCATGATTAATGTTTTTATTGTCTTCCCCATGAGTGGCGGTTGGGGACGAGCGATGGTCTTTTCCTACCAATCTACCCCCCCTAGGAGCATGCATATTACTACTTTGTTTTGAGTCTAATAAACTTTTGCAATAAGTATGTGAGTTCTTTATGACTAATGTTGAGTCCATGGATCATACGCACTCTCACCCTTCCACCTTTGCTATCCACTCTACTACCGCGCAATTTTCGCCGGTGCATTAAATCCACCTTATACCTTTCCTCAAAACATCCACAATACCTACCTATTATGGCCTTACCATAGCCATTCTGAGATATATAGCCATGCAACTACCACCATTCTGTTTTATTATGACACACATCATCATTGTCATATTGCTTTTCATGATCATGCATGAGGCATTCATATAGAGTCATATTTTTGTTCTAGTATCGAGTTGTAATATTGAGTTGTAAGTAAATAAAAGTGTGATGGTCATCATTATTAGAGCATTGTCCCATGTGAGGAAAGGATGATGGAGGCTATATGATTCCCCCACAAGTAGACAATAAAAAAGAGGCCACACTGCCCAAAAAAATAGGCCAAAGAGCCCAAAGAAAAAAGATAGAAAACAAAAAGATAAAAAATGAGAGAAAAAGAGAGAAGGGACAATGTTACTATCCTTTTCCACACTTGTGCTTCAAAGTAGCACCATGTTCTTCATGATAGAGAGTCTCCTATTTTATCACTTTCATATATTACTAGTGAGAATTTTTCATTATAGAAGTTGGCTTGTATACTCCAATGACGGGCTTCCTCAAATTGCCCTAGATCTTTGTGAGCAAGCGAGTTGGATGCACAACCACTTAGTTTTCTTTTGAGCTTTCATACACTTATAGCTCTAGTGCATCTATTGCATGGCAATCCGTACTCACTTGCATCGATATCAATTGATGGGCATCTCCATAGCCCATTAATTAGCGTAGTTGATGTGAGACTTTCTCCTTTTTGTCTTCTCCACACAGCCTCCACCATCATATTCTATTCCACCTATAGTGCTATATCCATGGGTCATGCTCATGTATTGCGTGAGAGTTGAAAACACTTAAGAACGTTAAAAGTATGAACCAATTGCTTGGCTTGTCATCGGGGTTGTGCATGATATATACTTTGTGTGATGGAGATAGAGCATGACAAGACTATATGATTTTGTAGGGATAACTTTCTTTAGCCATGATATTTTGAGAAGACATGATTGCTTTGTTAGTATGCTTAAAGTATTATTGTGTTTATGTCAACATTAAACTTTGTTTCGAATCTTATTGATCTCAATATTCATGACAAATAAAGAAAAGATTACATGATAAACGTGTTAGGTAGCATTCCACATCAAAAATTCTGTTTTTTATCATTTACCTACTCAAGGACAAGCAGGAATTAAGCTTTGGGATGCTTGATACGTCTGCAACGTATCTATAATTTTTTATTGTTCCATGCTATTATATTATCCATCTTGGATGTTTTATATGCATTATTATGTTATTTTATATCATTTTTGGGGACTAACCTATTAATCTACACAACTGCAAGAAATTGCTAACGCGACACTACGATCAGAGACCCTTCGATGAAACTGTGTGCGATGCATTAATCGCAAACAGTGATGTAAAAAAGTCAAAGAAGATGCAAAATGTTTGCGATGAAGGATACATCAAACACGGTTCAGATTTTAGTTGTGTGTGCGATGCGGGGCATACGGTTCAGTTCAATGAACTGTTTGTGATGAGGCAAAACAACAGAAACGGGCATCCAGATCAAGGCATGTGCGATTGACGGCATACAGTTGACTCGGATAAACCATTTGTGATGAAGCAGAACAACAGGAACGGGCAGCCAGATAAAGGTGTGTGTGATATACGGATTACAGTTCACTTGGATGAACTTTTGTGATTAGGCAACACAAATGGAACGGTCAGCCAGATCAAGGTGTGTGCGATAAACAGTATACGGTTCACTCGGATGAACTGTCTTTGATTAGGCAACGCAACAGAAACATCCAATTACATAGGTGGCTAGTACACACATGACATTTTCACACACCAAAGTAAACTATTACATGCATAATTAACTAGCATAAACGATTATCTGATCATCATCTACTTCTTGTGACGCTTGCCGCCACTACTCTACTAGGATAAACAAAACAATTTTATTTACAGTGAACAGTGTGCTCTGTTGGACACACAAGTATATGGATCAGAGCCTTGGGCGAGCAATGTGCCCGCACGAGTCATGCTAGCTTGATGTTCCTTCTATGCTAAGTTTCCATTAATTGGTGGCGTTTTATGAACACGCCACCATTTCCTGCCATTTGCTCACCAGTTTCCCACCGCCATCCAGCGATATTGCGCATAAACCTAGGCCGCGCGTGACTCACGGAGGAAACAACCTCAGCCTGTAGCACATCCACGTTTTCCAAGCACGCCAACCCACCAAAGTGTTGCTTGTGCCATCAACCTCCTCGATGAGGAAAATGAGAAGGCACCACGGCTTGTCGAGGCCGAGGCGCTCCCTGGCAACGTGATGGACGACGTCGTGATGTGTGTCATCACCAGTGTTGAGTAGACGATTGGCGCATGGCGCTTCAGCACCGCGGATCAAGATAGGCATGCCAGCATCGAGAGGCTGCTGCTCGCCGCACAACATGATCGATGGCGCATCGCAGAGCAAGCTAGGCGCATCCACGCTGATAGGCTGCGGCTCGTCGCACAGCAAGACCGTTGGAGCGCTGCAGAGTGAAAGGCATGGTGCGCCACACAACAAGAGCGGATCCATCGGTGCTTGCCTACTATCGAAAGGGCGTCGCAGCTGGGTACATGTCCCGTCAGTACCCCCATTCCTTGCCAGGATGGGCAGAGGTTGTCTGCGTCGTACTTGCACCAGTGGACGGTCACGCCGTACTTGCACCTTACACCCGTCACGCTGTTCGCATGGGTCACGCCGTTCGCCTAGTCCGTGGCCCGCTTGATGCCAACGCACTGGTCACTAGGCTCGACCGCCTCCTTGGCCTAGGTATCCACCTGGGCGCAGAAGAGGAACATGGCCGTCGCATCCTGATACGTCTCCAACGTATCTATAATTTTTGGTTGTTCCATGCTATTATATTATCAACTTGGGATGTTTTATATGCATTAATATGCTATTTATATTATTTTTGGGACTAACTTATTAACCTAGAGCATAGTGCCGATTTCTGTTTTTTCCTTGTTTTTGAGCTTCGGAGAAAAGGAATATCAAACGGAGTCCAAACGGAATAACACTTTCACGATGATTTTTCTTGGACCAGAAGACACCCGGGGGACTTGGAGTCCAAGTCAGAAGATCCCCGAGGTGGCGACAAGCCACAGAGGTGCGCCCCCTGGGCTTGTGCCCCCCTCGAGGACCCCCTGACCCCATTCCTTGGCCTACATATTCACATATATTCCCAAAACCCTAGAAGCATCCACGAAAACACTTTTCCACCGCCGCGGGTCTCTGACCTCGTGAGATCCCATCAGGAGGCCTTTTTCGGTACTCTACCGGAGGGAGATTAGACAACGGAGGGTTTCTTCATCAACCTTACTGCCCCTCTGATGATGCGTGAGTAGTTTACCACAGACCTATGGTCCATAGCTAGTAGCTAGATGGCTTCTTCTCTCTCTCTTTGATCTTCAATACAATGTTCTCCTTGATGTTCTTGGAGTTCTATCTGATGTTATATTCTTTTGCGGTGTGTTTGTCGAGATCCGATGAATTGTGGATTTATGATTAGATTATCTATGAATATTATTTGAATCTTCTCTGAATTCTTATTGGTTTGATATCTTTGTATTTCTCTTCGAATTATTGGTTTGGTTTGGCCAACTTGATTGGTATTTCTTGCAGCGGGAGAGGTGCTTAGTTTTGGGTTCAATCTTGCGGTGTCCTCACCCAGTAACAGAAGGGGTAGTGAGGCACGTATAGTATTGTTGCCATCAAGGGTAAAAAGATAGGGTTTATATCATATTGCTTAAGTTTATCCCTCTACATCATGTCATCTTCCTTAAAGCGTTACTATGTTCTTATGAACTTAATACTCTAGATGCAGGCATGAGTCGATCGATGTGTGGAGTAATAGTAGTAGATGCAGAATTGTTTTGGTCTACTTGTCACGGACGTGATGCCTATATTCATGATCATTGCCTTAGATATCCTCATAACTTTGCTCTTTTCAATCAATTGCTTGACAGTAATTTGTTTACCCACCATATGCTTTCTTCAAGAGAGAAGCCTCTAGTGAAACCTATGGCCCCCGGGTCTATTTTCCATCATATATTTTTAGATCTATAAAATCAAAGACACAAAAATACTTTGCTAAGTTCTATTTGTTTTATATCTCTCTATTAGTTCTCACTCTTGTTCGTGACCATGAAGGGATTGACAACCCCTTTTTTTGCGTTTTGTGCAAGTATTTGTTAGTTTGTGCAGGTGCATAGATTGGAGACTTGCTTGTGCCTCCTACTGGATTGATACCTTGGTTCTCAACTGAGGGAAATACTTATCTCAACTTTGCTACATCACCCTTTCCTCTTGAAGGGAAAAATCAATGCAAGCTCAAGAAGTAGTAGGAAGAATTTCTGGCGCCATTGCCGGGAAGGTTCTACATCAAGCCTACCAAGTACCTATCATAAACTCTCATCTCTTGCATTACATTATTTCCCATTTGCCTCTCATTTTCCTCTCCCCCACTTCTAAAATGTTTTCAGAAAAATACAAAAATATTTGCCTTCTTTCCGTTGCCTTTATGTCTTACTTGGTTTGTTTGCTCGTTTGCTTGCGATAAAGGTGTATTTATTGGAAATCAGAAGAATAAGGTTTATGGATCCTCGTCCACTTGCTAATCTTTTTTAAAAGATCCAATTATGATGAACCAATTGCTAGTGAGTTGAGTGCACTAGATTATCTTTATGAGGTTTTGCTTGAAATTCGTGAATCTGGAAATTGTGATGATGAATCAAATTACCGGAAAATCCTAAAAATCACTAGAGTGTGATAAATTTCTAATTTTTTACACAAGATTGGTATACAAATTGCCCACATTGTAATAAATTTTCAAAACCTTTAGAGTTACAGAAGTATACGAAGTTTCCTGATTACTACAAACTGTTCTGTTTTTGACAGATTCCGTTTTCTATGTGTTGTTTGCTTATTTTGATGAATCTATGGGTAGTATCCGGTGGTATGAACCATGGAGAAGTTGGAATATAGTAGATATAACACCAATACAAAATTAGAATGGGTACACAATAGTACCTTAAGGTGGTGATTTATTTTATTATACTGACGGCTCTCATGAGTTTTATGTTGAGTTTTGTGTTGTGAAATTTTCAAGTCTTGGGTAAAGATTTGATGGACTATGGAATAAGGTGTGGAAAGAGCCTAAGCTTGGGAATGCCCAAGGCACCCCAAGGTAATATTCAAGGACAACCAAGCATCTAAGCTTGGGGATGCCCCGGATGGCATCCCCTCTTTCGTCTTTGTTCCATCGGTAAATTTACATGAGGCTATATTTTTATTCACCACATGATACATGTTTTGCTCGGAGCGTCTTGTATGATTTGAGTCTTTGATTTTTAGTTTGCCACAATCATCCTTGTTGTATACACCTTTTGATAGGGACATGCAATAATCATGAATTTATTAGAGTACTCTTTGTGCTTCACTTATATCTTTTGAGCTAGGGTAGTTGCTCTAGTGCTTCACTTATATCTTCTTGAGCATGGCGGTGATGTTATTTTGAAGAAATTAATGAACTCTCATGATTCACTTATATTATTTTGAGAGTCTCTAAACAACATGGTAATTTGCTTCGGTTGTGAATTTAGTCCTAATATGATAGGCATCCAAAGAGGATATGATAAAAACTTTCATAAAGAGCATTGAATATATGAGAAGTTTGATTCCTTGCATTTGTTTGAGACATGAAAATGGTGATATAGAGTCATGCTGGTAGTAAATTGTGGAGTTAAAGAAATACTTGTGTTAAGGTTTGTGATTCCCATAGCATGCACATATGGTCTTCTAGTTATGTGATGAAGTTGGAGCGCAATTTATTCTTGATTGTCTTCCTTTGTGTGAAAGTCGGGAGCACGCGATGGTTAACTCCTACCAACCTCTCCTCTAGAAGCATGCGTAGTAGTACTTTGCTTTGAGGGCTAATAAACGTTTTGCAATAAGTATGTTTGTTCTTTATGACTAATGTTGAGTCCATGCATTATACACACTCTCACCCTTCCACCTTTGCTAGCCACTCTAGTCCCGCACACCTTTCGCCGGTGCATTAAACCCACCTTATACCCAGCTACTTCTTGAGCTTGCATTGGTTTTTCCCTTGAAGAGGAAAGGGTGATGCAGCAAAGTAGAGATAAGTATTTCCCTCAGTTAGAGAACCAAGGTATCAACCCAGTAGGAGACAACGCACAACCACCAATACCCGCACAAACAATCAAATTACTTGCACCCAACGCGATAAAGGGGTTGTCAATCTCTTCACGGTCACTTGCAAAAGTGAGATCTAATAGAGATAGATAAGCAACAGGTAAATTATTTTTGGGTTTTTTGGTTATAGATATGAAAGTAAAAGATTGCAAAATAGTAGATCGGAAACTAATATGATGGAAAATAGACCCGGGGGGCATAGTTTTCACTAGAGGTTTCTCTCAAGATAGCAAATAATAAGGTGGGTGAACAAATTACTGTCGAGCAATTAATAGAAAAGCGCAAAGTTATGACGATATCTAAGGAAATAATTATGTAATATAGGCATCACGTCCGTGTCAAGTAGACCGACTCTTGCCTGCATCTACTTCTGTTACCCCACACATTGATCGACTCCTGCCTGCATCTAGAGTATTAAGTTCATGAAGAATAGAGTAACGCATTAAGTAAGATGACATGATGTAGAGGAATAAAATCAAGCAATATGATGTAAACCCCATCTTTTTATCCTTGATGGCAACAATACAATGTTGCGGAATGTTGCATAAAATAAAAAAATTCCTACGTTCACCAAGATCAATCTATGAGTTCATCTAGCAACGAGAGAGGGGAGTGCATCTACATACCCTTGTAGATCGCGAGCGGAAGCGTTCAAGAGAACGAGGTTAAGGGAGTCGTACTCGTCGTGATCCAAATCACCGAAGATCCTAGCGCCAAATGGATGGCACCTCCGCGTTCAACACACGTACGGTCAGCGTGACGTCTCCGCCTTCTTGATCTAGCAAGGGCAAAGGAGAGGTTGATGAAGATCTAGCAGCACGACGGCGTGGTGGTGGATGCAGCAGAGATCCCGGCAGGGCTTCGCCAAGCGTCTGCGGGAGGGAGAGGTGTAGCAAGGGGGAAGGGAGGCACCAAGAGCATGGGTGCGGCTTCCCTCCCTCCCCCCTCTTTATATATGGACCCCAGGGGGGGCGCCGGCCCTAGGAGATGGGATCTCCTAGGGGGCGGCGGCCAGGGGGTGGCTTGCCCCCCAAGGCAAGTGGAGGCACCCCCACCCTAGGGTTTCCAACCCTAGGCGCAGGGGGGACAAAGGGGGGCACACCAGCCCACCAGGGGCTGGTTCCCCTCCCCACTTCAGCCCATGGGGCCCTCCGGGATAGGTGGCCCCACCCGATGGACCCCCGGGACCCTTCCGGTGGTCCCGGTACAATACCGGTGACCGCCGAAACTTTCTCGATGGCCGAAACTCGACTTCCCATATATAATTCTTTACCTCCGGACCATTCCGGAACTCCTCATGACATCCGGGATCTCATCCGGGACTCCGAACAACTTTCAGTTTGCTGCATACTAATATCTCTACAACCCCAGCGTCACCGAACCTTAAGTGTGTATACCCTACGGGTTCGGGAGACACGTAGGCATGACCGAGACGGCTCTCCGGCCAATAACCAACAACGGGATCTGGATACCCATGTTGGCTCCCACATGATCCTCAATGATCTCATCGGATGAACCATGATGTCGAGGATTCAAGCAACCCTGTATACAATTCCCATTGTCAATCGGTATGTTACTTGCCCGAGATTCGATCGTCGGTATCCTAATACCTCGTTCAATCTCGTTACCGGCAAGTCACTTTACTCATACCGTAATGCATGATCCCGTGACCAGACACTTCGTCACTTTGAGCTCATTATGATGATGCATTACCGAGTGGGCCCAGAGATACCTCTCTGTCATACGGAGTGACAAATCCTAGTCTCGATCCGAGTCAACCCAACAGACACTTTCGGAGATACCCGCGGTATACCTTTATAGTCACCCAGTTACGTTGTGACGTTTGGTACACCCAAAGCACTCCTACGGTATCCGAGAGTTACACGATCTCATGGTCTAAGGAAAAGACACTTGACATTGGAAAAGCTCTAGCAAACGAACTACATGATCTTGTGCTATGCTTAGGATTGGGTCTTGTCCATCACATCATTCTCCTAATGATGTGATCCCATTATCAATGACATCCAATGTCCATAGTCAGGAAACCACGACTATCTGTTCATTAACGAGCTAGTCAACTAGAGGCTCACTAGGGACATGTTGTGGTCTATGTATTCACACGTGTATTACGATTTTCGGATAATACATTTATAGCATGAATAAAAGACAATTATCATGAACAAGGAAATATAATAATAATCCTTTTATTATTGCCTCTAGGGCATATTTCCAACAGTCTCCCACTTGCACTAGAGTCAATAATCTAGTTACATTGTGATGAATCGAACACCCATAGAGTTCTGGTGTTGATCATGTTTTGCTCGCAGAAGAGGTTTAGTCAACAGATCTGCGACATTCAGATCTGTATGTACTTTGCAAATATCTATGTCTCCATCTTGAACATTTTCACGGATGGATTTGCAACGACGCTTGATGTGCCTGGTCTTCTTGTGAAACCTGGGCTCCTTGGCAAGGGCAATAGCTCCAGTGTTGTCACAGAAGAGAGTGATCGGCCCCGACGCATTGGGTATGACTCCTAGGTCGGTGATGAACTCCTTCATCCATATTGCTTCATGCGCTGCCTCCGAGGCTGCCATGTACTCCGCTTCACATGTAGATCCCGCCACGATGCCCTGCTTGCAACTGCACCAGCTTACTGCTTCACGATTCAACTTATACACGTATCCGATTTGTGACTTAGAGTCATCCAGATCTGTGTCGAAGCTAGCATCGACGTAACCCTTTACGATGAGCTCTTCGTCACCTCCATAGACGAGAAACATGTCCTTTCTCCTTTTCAGGTACTTCAAGATATTCTTGACTGCTGTCCAGTGTTCCTTCCCGGGATTACTTTGGTACCTTCCTACCAAACTTACGGCAAGGTTTACATCAGGTCTGGTACACAGCATGGCATACATAATAGATCCTATGGCTGAGGCATAGGGGATGACACTCATCTCTTCTTTATCTTCTGCCGTGGTCGGGCATTGAGCCGAGCTCAATCTCACACCTTGCAATACAGGCAAGAACCCTTTCTTGGACTGATCCATATTGAACTTCTTCAATATCTTATCAAGGTATGTGCTTTGTGAAAGACCTATGAGGCGTCTTGATCTATCCCTATAGATCTTGATGCCTAATATGTAAGCAGCTTCTCCAAGGTCCTTCATTGAAAAACACTTATTCAAGTAGGCCTTAATTCTGTCCAAAAGTTCTATATCATTTCCCATCAAAAGTATGTCATCTACATATAATATGAGAAATGCTACAGAGCTCCCACTCACTTTCTTGTAAACGCAGGCTTCTCCATAAGTCTGCATAAACCCAAACGCTTTGATCATCTCATCAAAGCGAATGTTCCAACTCCGAGATGCTTGCACCAGACCATAAATGGATCGCTGGAGCTTGCACACCTTGTTAGCATTCTTAGGATCGACAAAACCTTCCGGCTGCATCATATACAGTTCTTCCTTAAGATGTCCGTTAAGGAATGCCGTTTTGACGTCCATCTGCCATATCTCATAATCATAGTATGCGGCAATTGCTAACATGATTCGGACGGACTTTAGCTTCACTACGGGAGAGAATGTCTCATCGTAGTCAACCCCTTGAACTTGTCGATAACCCTTAGCGACAAGTCGAGCTTTACAGATGGTAACATTACCATCCGCGTTCGTCTTCTTCTTAAAGATCCATTTGTTTTATATCGCTCGCCGATCATCGGGAAAGTCTGTCAAAGTCCATACTTCGTTTTCATACATGGATCCTATCTCGGATTGCATGGCTTCAAGCCATTTGTTGGAATCTGGGCCCGCCATCGCTTCTTCATAGTTCGAAGGTTCACCGTTGTCTAACAACATGATTTCTAGGACAGGGTTGCCATACAACTCTAGTGTGGAACGTGTCCTTGTGGACCTACGAAGTTCAGTAGCAACTTGATCCGAAGTACCTTGATCATCATCATTAATTTCCTCTCCAGTCGGTGTAGGCACCACAGGAACATTTTCCTGAGATGCACTACTTTCCGGTTCAAGAGGTAGTACTTCATCGAGTTCTACTTTCCTCCCACTTACTCCTTCCGAGAGAAACTCTTTTTCCAGAAAGGATCCGTTCTTGGCAACAAAGATCTTGCCTTTGGATCTAAGGTAGAAGGTATACCCAATGGTTTCCTTAGGGTATCCTATGAAGATGCATTTTTCCGACTTGGGTTCGAGCTTCTCAGATAGAAGTTTCTTGACAGAAGCATCGCATCCCCAAACTTTTAGAAATGACAGCTTAGGTTTCTTCCCAAACCATAATTCATACGGTGTCATCTCAACGGATTTAGATGGAGCCCTATTTAAAGTGAATGTAGCTGTCTCTAGAGCGTATCCCCAAAATGATAGCGGTAAATCGGTAAGAGACATCATAGATCGCACCATATCCAATAGAGTGCGATTACGATGTTCGGACACACCATTACGCTGAGGTGTTCCAGGCGGCGTGAGTTGTGTAACGATTCCACATTTCCTTAAGTGCGTACCAAATTCATGACTTAAATATTCTCCTCCACGATCTGATCGTAAGAACTTTATCTTTCGGTCACGTTGATTCTCTACCTCATTCTGAAATTCCTTGAACTTTTCAAAGGTCTCAGACTTGTGTTTCATCAAGTAGACATACCCATATCTACTCAAGTCATCAGTGAGTGTGAGAACATAACAATATCCTCCGCGAGCCTCAACGCTCATTGGACCGCACACATCGGTATGTATGATTTCCAATAAGTTGGTTGCTCGCTCCATTGTTCCGGAGAACGGAGTCTTGGTCATTTTGCCCATGAGGCATGGTTCGCATGTGTCAAATGATTCATAATCGAGAGACTCTAAAAGTCCATCAGCATGGAGCTTCTTCATGCGCTTGACACCAATGTGACCAAGGTGGCTGTGCCACAAGTATGTGGGACTATCGTTATCAACTTTACATCTTTTGGTATTCACACTATGAATATGTGTAACATTACGTTCGAGATTCATTAAGAATAAACCATTGACCATCGGGGCATGACCATAAAACATATCTCTCATATAAATAGAACAACCATTATTCTCGGATTTAAATGAGTAGCCATCTTGTATTAAACGAGATCCAGATACAATGTTCATGCTCAAACTTGGCACTAAATAACAATTATTAAGGTTTAAAACTAATCCCGTAGGTAAATGTAGAGGTAGCGTGCCGACGACGATCACATCGACCTTGGAACCATTCCCGACGCGCATCGTGACCTCGTCCTTCGCCAGTCTCCGATTATTCCACAGCTCCTGCTTTGAGTTACAAATATGAGCAATGACACCGGTATCAAATACCCAGGAGCTACTACGAGCACTGGTAAGGTACACATCAATTACATGTATATCACATATACCTTTAGTGTTGCCGGCCTTCTTGTCCGCTAAGTATTTGGGGCACTTCCGCTTCCAGTGACCCTTCCCTTTGCAATTAAAGCACTCAGTTTCAGGCTTGGGTCCATTCTTTGACTTCTTCCTGGCAATTGGCTTACCGGGCGCGGCAACATCCTTGCTGTCCTTCTTGAAGTTCTTTTCACCCTTGCCTTTCTTGAACTTGGTGGTTTTATTGACCATCAACACTTGATGTTCCTTTCTGATTTCTACCTCTGCTGACTTCAGCATTGAAAATACTTCAGGAATAGTTTTCACCATCCCCTGCATATTGTAGTTCATCACAAAGCTCTTGTAGCTCGATGGGAGCGACTGAAGGATTCTGTCAATGACCACCTCGTCCGGGAGGTTAATGTCCAGCTGGGACAGGCGGTTGTGCAACCCAGACATTTTGAGTATGTGCTCACTGATAGAACTATTTTCCTCCATCTTACAACTATAGAACTTGTCGGAGACTTCATATCTCTCGACCCGGGCATGAGCTTGGAAAACCATTTTCAGCTCCTCGAACATCTCATATGCTCCGTGTTGCTCAAAACGCTTTTGGAGCCCCGGTTCTAAGCTATAAAGCATGCCGCACTGAATGAGGGAGTAATCATCAGCACGTGTCTGCCAAATGTTCAAATCGTCTTGCAGTGCTGGGAGAGCATGTGGGTCACCTAACGGTGCTTCAAGGACATATGCTTTCTTGGCAGCTATGAGGATGATCCTCAGGTTCCGGACCCAGTCCGTATAGTTGCTGCCATCATCTTTCAGCTTGGTTTTCTCTAGGAACGCGTTGAAGTTCATGTTGACATGAGCATTGTCCATTTGATCTACAAGACATTTTTGCAAAGATATTAGACTAAGTTCATGATAATTAATTTCATCTAATCAAATTATTTAATGAACTCCCACTCAGATTAGACATCCCTCTAGTCATCTAAGTGTTACATGATCCGAGTCAACTAGGCCGTGTCCGATCATCACGTGAGACGGACTAGTCATCATCGGTGAACATCTCCATGTTGGTCGTATCTTTCATACGAGTCATGTTCGACCTTTCGGTCTCTTGTGTTCCGAGGCCATGTCTGTACATCCTAGGCTCGTCAAGTTAACCTAAGTGTTTTGCATGTGTAAATCTATCTTACACCCGTTGTATGTGAACGTTAGAATCTATCACACCCGATCATCACGTGGTGCTTCGAAACAACGAACTGTCGCAACGGCGCATAGTTAGGGGGGACACTTTCTTGAAATTATTATGAGGGATCATCTTATTTACTACCGTTGTTCTAAGTAAACAAGATGCAAAAACATGATAATCATCACATGCAATCAAATAGTAGTGACATGATATGGCCAATATCATATAGCTCCTTTGATCTCCATCTTTGGGGCTCCATGATCATCTTCGTCACCGGCATGACACCATGATCTCCATCATCATGATCTCCATCATCGTGTCTCCATGAAGTTGCTCGCCAACTATTACTTCTACTACTATAGCTAACGATTTAGCAATAAAGTAAAGTAATTACATGGCGTTAAATCATTGATACGCAGGTCATACAATAACTAAGACAACTCCTATGGCTCCTGCCGGTTGTCATACTCATCGACATGCAAGTCGTGATTCCTATTACAAGAATGTGATCTCATACATCACAATATATCATTCATCATTCATCACAACTTTTGGCCATATCACATCACAAAGCAATTGCAGCAAAAACAAGTTAGACGTCCTCTAATTATTGTTGCATCTTTTACGTGGCTGCAATAGGGTTCTAGCAAGAACATTTTCTTACCTACGAATAGGCCACAACGTGATTTGTCAACTTCTATTTACCCTTCATAAGGATCCTTTTCATCGAAACCGCTCCAACTAAAGTGGGAGAGACAGACACCCGCTAGCCACCTTATGCAACTAGTGCATGTCAGTCGATGGAACCTGTCTCACGTAAGCGTACGTGTAAGGTCGGTCCGGGCCGCTTCATCCCACAATATCGATGAAGCAAAATAAGACTAGTAGTGGCAAGAAAGTTGACAACATCTACGCCCACAACAAATTTGTGTTCTACTCGTGCAAAGATAACTACGCATAGACCTAGCTCATGATGCCACTGTTGGGGAACGTTGCATAAAATAAAAAAATTCCTACGTTCACCAAGATCAATCTATGAGTTCATCTACCAACGAGAGAGAGAGGAGTGCATATACATACCCTTGTAGATCACGAGCGGAAGCGTTCAACAGAATGAGGTTGAGGGAGTCGTACTCGTCGTGATCCAAATCACCGGAGATCCTAGCACCAAACGGACGGCACCTCCGCGTTCAACACACATACGGTCAAGGAGACGTCTCCTCCTTCTTGATCCAGCAAGGGGGAAGGAGAGGTTGATGAAGATCCAGCAGCACGACGGCATGGTGGTGGATGCAGCAGCGATCTCGGCAGGGCTTCGCCAAGCTTCTGCGAGAGGGAGAGGTGTAGCAAGGGGAGAGGGAGGCGCCAAGAGCATGGGTGCGGCTGCCCTCCCTCCCCCCTCTTTATATAGGGCCCCTAGGGGGGCGTCGGCCCTAGGAGATGGGATCTCCAAGGGGGGGCGGCGGCCAAGGGGGTGGCTTGCCCCCCAAGGCAAGTGGAGGCGCCCCCACCCCTAGGGTTTCCAACCCTAGGCGTTGGAGGGGCCCAAGGGGGGCGCACCAGCCCACCAGGGGCTGGTTCCCCTCCCACTTCAACCCATGGGGCCCTCCGGGATAGGTAGCCCCACCCGGTGGACCCCCGGGACCCTTTCGGTGGTCCAGGTACAATATCGGTGACCCCCGAAACTTTCCCGATGGCCGAAACTCGACTTCCCATATATAATTCTTTACCTCCGGACCATTCCGGAACTCCTCGTGACGTCCGGGATATCATCCGGGACTCCGAACAACTTTCGGTTTGCTGTATACTAATATCTCTACAACCCTAGCGTCACCGAACCTTAAGTGTGTAGACCCTACGGGTTCGGGAGACACGTAGACATGACCAAGACGGATCTCTAGCCAATAACCAACAGCAGGATCTGGATACCCATGTTGGCTCCCACATGCTCCTCGATGATCTCATCGGATGAACCACGATGTCGAGGATTCAAGCAACCCCGTATACAATTCCCTTTGTCAATCGGTATGTTACTTGCCCGAGATTCGATCGTCGGTATCCTAATACCTCGTTCAATCTTGTTACCGGCAAGTCACTTTATTCGTACCATAATGCATGATCCCGTGACCAGACACTTGGTCACTTTGAGCTCATTATGATGATGCATTACCGAGTGGGCCCAGAGATACCTCTCCGTCATACGGAGTGACAAATTCCAGTCTCGATCCGAGTCAACCCAACAAACACTTTCGGAGATACCCGCAGTATACCTTTATAGTCACCCAGTTACTTTGTGACGTTTGGTACACCCAAAGCACTCCTACGGTATCCGGGAGTTACACGATCTCATGGTCTAAGGAAAAGACACTTGACATGGGAAAAGCTCTAGCAAACGAACTACTTGATCTTGTGCTATGCTTAGGATTGGGTCTTGTCCATCACATCATTCTCCTAATGATGTGATCCCGTTATCAATGACATCCAATGTCCATAGTCAGGAAACCATGACTATCTGTTGATTAACGAGCTAGTCAACTAGAGGCTCACTAGGGAAATGTTCTGGTCTATGTATTCACACGTGTATTACGATTTCCGGATAATACAATTATAGCATGAATAAAAGACAATTATCATGAACAAGGAAATATAATAATAATCCTTTTATTATTGCCTCTAGGGCATATTTCCAACAGTCTCCCACTGGCACTAGAGTCAATAATCTAGTTACATTGTGATGAATCGAACACCCATAGAGTTCTGGTGTTGATCATGTTTTGCTCGCGGAAGAGGTTTAGTTAATGGATCTGCGACATTCAGATCCGTATGTACTTTGCAAATATCTATGTCTCCATCTTGAACATTTTCACGGATGGAGTTGAAACGACGCTTGATGTGCCTGGTCTTCTTGTGAAACCTGGGCTCCTTGGCAAGGGCAATAGCTCCAGTGTTGTCACAGAAGAGAGTGATCGGCCCCGACGCATTGGGTATGACTCCTAGGTCGGTGATGAACTCCTTCATCCATATTGCTTCATGCGCTGCCTCCGAGGCTGCCATGTACTCCGCTTCACATGTAGATCCCGCCACGACGCTCTGCTTGCAACTGCACCAGCTTACTGCTCCACGATTCAACATATACACGTATCCGGTTTGTGACTTAGAGTCATCCAGATCTGTGTCGAAGCTAGCATCGACGTAACCCTTTACGACGAGCTCTTCGTCACCTCCATAGACGAGAAACATGTCCTTTGTCCTTTTCAGGTACTTCAGGATATTCTTGACCGCTGTCTAGTGTTCCTTGCCGGGATTACTTTGGTACCTTCCTACCAAACTTACGGCAAGGTTTACATCAGGTCTGGTGCACAACATGGCATACATAATAGATCCTATGGCTGAGGCATAGGGGATGACACTCATCTCTTCTTTATCTTCTGCCGTGGTCGGGCATTGAGCCGAGCTCAATCTCACACCTTGCAATACAGGCAAGAACCCTTTCTTGGACAGATCCATATTGAACTTCTTCAATATCTTATCAAGGTACGTGCTTTGTGAAAGACCTATGAGGCGTCTCGATCTATCCCTATAGATCTTGATGCCTGATATGTAAGCAGCTTCTCCAAGGTCCTTCATTGAAAAACACTTATTCAAGTAGGCCTTAATGCTGTCCAAAAGTTCTATATCATTTCCCATCAAAAGTATGTCATCTACATATAATATGAGAAATGCTACAGAGCTCCCACTCACTTTCTTGTAAACGCAGGCTTCTCCATAAGTCTGCATAAACCCAAACGCTTTGATCATCTCATCAAAGCGAATGTTCCAACTCCGAGTTGCTTGCACCAGACCATAAATGGATTGCTGGAGCTTGCACACCTTGTTAGCATTCTTAGGATCGACAAAACCTTCTGGCTGCATCATATACAGTTCTTCCTTAAGATGTCCGTTAAGGAATGTCGTTTTGACGTCCATCTGCCATATCTCATAATCATAGTATGCGGCAATTGCTAACATGATTCGTACGGACTTTAGCTTCGCTACGGGAGAGAATGTCTCATCGTAGTCAACCCCTTGAACTTGTCGATAACCCTTAGCGACAAGTCGAGCTTTATAGATGGTAACATTACCATCCGCCTCCGTCTTCTTCTTAAAGATCCATTTCTTTTCTATCGCTCGCCGATCATCGGGCAAGTCTGTCAAAGTCCATACTTCGGTATGATCAAAGACAAAGAAGAAGCCATCTAGCTACTAGCTATGGACCCATAGGTCTGAGGTAAACTACTCATGCCATCGGAAGGGCAATAGAGTTGATGTAGAAGCCCTCCATGATCGAATCCCCCTCCGGTATGATGCCGAAAAAGGCCCCTAGATGGGATATCACGGGAATAGAAGGTTGCGGTGGTGGAGAAGTGTTTTCCTGGATGCTTCTGGTGGTTTGTGGATATATGTGAGTATATAGGACAAAGAAGTAGGTCGGTGGAGTCTTGTGGGGCCCATATGGCAGGGGCGTGCCCTCCCCCCTTGTCACCACCTCATGGCTCTTCTAACTTGAACTCCAAGTCTCCGGGGTGTCTTTTGGTCCAAGAAAAATCATCACGAAAGTTTTATTCCGTTTGGTATTCCTTCTCTGCGAAGCTCAAAAATAAGGAAAAAACAGAAACTCGCACTGGGCTCTAGGTTAATAGGTTAGTCCCAAAAATAATATAAAATAGCATATTAATGCATATGAAACATCCAAAACAGATAATATAATAGCATGGAACAATCAAAAATTATAGATACGTTGGAGAT